>NC_091516.1:43105063-43263733 GCF_947461875.1 Haliaeetus albicilla
TGGCTGTCCTGGACTCCCAGCCACTGATAGCATTCGGTCTTCCTGAATTTGGAGACTATTAGAAAAAAGTGGAAATCCCCCCTGACCTCCTGTCCCGCATTTGATGATTCCTTGGGTTTTGTGCAAAAGCAGACTAGGTCTTGCAGGAGGGGAAGGCAGGTAGCAGTATATTCCAGATTAGGCCCCGGAAATGGGAAAAGACCAGCTGAAGAGCTTGTTGGAAAAGCAGGCTGTGTTGAGGATCTGCACCAGTGGGTGCATCTGCAGAAGAGAAATGGGGGGAACACTATGAGATCACTGGTCAGAAGGCAAAAGGAAAATGAGGGTGCACTGAGAGGACAGCAAAGAGGGAAATCTATGTGCAGTTTTCAGCTCACCTTTCATTGTAGAAAGCAGCAAACTGGAGGTCCTTCAGAGGGGAGCTGTGAAAATGAGAGGAGTTTCTGAAATAAGAGAAGAGCTGGGGCACTCAGGGGAGAAAGACAAGACAACCCTGTTTACCCATACATAAAAGGCTGCTGCAAAGATAAAAGAGTTAGACCAATTATTTTCAGTCATTGGCAAAGGCTATTCAAAGAAAATGGATTTTGAGGGCCAGCAAGGAAAATCATTGAAATACTTCAGTGAAACTTGTAACCTGCCAAGTTTTAGTTCTCTTGAAGCAGAAGGAAAGGATTTCAGGGGGCATGGATCAGCAGTGTAACCAAGAATACAGCTGGCAACCTGGTCCAGTTGTGAAATAGCCAGCGGATGCACCTTTCACACTAGAGAGTTTGCAGGGAAGAGCTGAAATATGCTGCTGTGTGAAGGGATGCTTTTCTCATGCAGACCCTGGCACAGCCCCAAATCTCAGCCCCTGCCTTTCCAGGAGAAGGTACAGTTGCTGCAGTTACAGAAGGGCTCTTTTAAAATGGGGAAGGAGAAGTCGGCTTTGCTTTTATTCTTGTGATTGGCTAAGATTTCATAGAGAATGTGGTGATACGTACTTCAGTCCAGTTTTACGAATGCAGTAGCTACACCTTGTCACTCTATATGGATTTACACTATGCATGTCACTGTGGTATAGTGCAGATGAGTCAAACAATATGGCCTATACTTTCCCCAGAAATGTGAAAGCGTGTAGGGGAATGGTAGTGGATTAAGGTCTTGGATTGTGGCATGGGACTCCAGGGTCCACCAAGGTGCTGTGTGTGTACCTCCTTTCTTCTCATGCTCTTGTCAATACAGTAAAATAACGGTGCAAAACTTCTGAAGGCAAATTGGCCTGAATTGGCAAACCAAGATGTAACACCTAACACCTCTGCGTACACTGGGTTGACTCCAGCTGCATGAATGCAAATTCTAGCCAGAGAAAGTCAGCAGCAAGAGCAAGTTGTAAGTGGTAAATCTAAATGAAAGATCCAATTAATCCTCACCTATTTATCTTAGTAACTTCTGCTGAGTGGTCTGTGACAAAAATGCTGGAATATTAAACCAGGACTATGATGTAAAATGCATTTCCTATCTCTGACGAGTACAATTTCAAGCTAGATTCTGTCATTCTTACTTATACTCAGTAATAACTTTTTGGCTTATGTAAATCCATTTGCTTGCTAAGAGACAGATTACTCTATAAAGGTCTGGCCAAATACTATGGAAAAATTATAGCCTGGTTTTGCTTATACCTAACTCTGGCCCTATCTCCATTTTTGGCAGGCACTGTACTTTATTCTTGAATATTGTGTTAGCCCTGCTGACGTGTCAAACTAGATACATAAGACCATATTTGTACGGTCTTTGTTTATTTGATCAAGCACTTGATCTAGTGCTTGAAATTTTTTCCCTGCGTGGCCTCTTGCAGTACTCTGCTGACAACTAATTCACTGAATCTGGCATGCAATAATTCTTTAGCACTAAGTTTCATGTTTTCATCTGGTCCAAGGTTATTTTCCCGCTTGCTTTCTGCCTTCGTTCTCTGGCAGCAGTTTTCACCCCAGTGGAAGGATGCTGCATGGAGGGCATGCCGCCTGCAGACACCCTGTTGGTACTTCTTTCTTAATATTAGCTGTAAACTGGCAGCTGGAGAGTAGGTACAGAACCCATTCAGCCACCCTTATCAGCTGGCAGAGGGAAGGGAAGAGAAACCTACAGCCACTGTAGTCATCCCACACCAACTGGACTGGTAATGTGAGCAGAGCCTGCTGCCCACTTTAGGGTAGTTTACGGAATCTGCAGGAAACCTTATTGTATATAGAAGAGAAACCAGCACAGTAACTGGAAATTAAATGTATTCTCCCTACATCACAGAGTAAGCAGTGTTTATTTGTACATGTCTGTATAATCTAATGTAGTGGTGTGCAGCAGCCTGACCTCTGGACTGATTTTGCAGTTGGGCTTACATCACCGGAGCCTGTTCTTAATTTCCACAGGAGAGCATGAGGGGAGAATTGAAGATGTGTTATTCCTACAGAAAGTGTGCAGTCGCAGTGAATAATGAGTGATGTCTCTGCAAGTAGCCCTGCAGTCCTTTATGAGGTAACGTGGTCTTTGACGTCAATGGGAGGTGTGCTTCCACAGAAGCTGAACAGGGACTGCAGGATTTGGTTTCATGGGGTTTTATGAAGCGCAACTGTCAGAGCTACTGAAAGAGATCGGGATGTATTTCACTGGCAGCCCTGCTGGTGTATCTGTTCATGATGCTTTTCGCTGCCGCCTTGGTTTACTGCATTGCTTCTCTGGTGTATATTTTTGTGTCCACACTCTCCAGTCAGTTTTTCTTCACCTACTCTGTTAAGGTGATGAAGTGGGGGAGTAGGCAGGTTTGTTCTTCACCAGCTTCACTCTGAGTCACTCTTGCAGGAAATGCAGGGGCACATGAGCTTTTGGGAACTCAACGGGGTGCCAACCTGCTGTCTTCCTGTTCAATTTGGGTAGAAGAGCACTGTTCATAGCCTGTGCTTGCAGTACGACCTCTAAGCCGGTAACAGCCAGTTGTGTGTTCGTGCTACTCTGGATGGTCAGTTGCATTGGTTTTTGTCTCCCTGTGGGGGACAAGATCATGAAGGTGCAGGGGAAAACACACCTCTCAAACAGAAAAGGCTGAGAGCTTAAGAGAAATGTGTGCTTTTGGACAGCAGGGCTTTGGCAGTGGGTGCAAGAGAATAGACTATCTTGCCCACCCATTTGGGAAACTCTGATAAGGACATATCATCATGAACCCAACTTATTTTTCCTGCCTGGCAGCAGGCCACTTGATTTATTTGTTTAGTGATGAGCTTCACTTCCACAATCAGGGTAATGTTCACATTCTCTTTGATAGGTTGTATTAGGTATCTTTGTTTTGTGAGGCTGATTTTAGGGAACTCCTCCCTCTCCCCTCCCCATAGTGTCTCCTGTCAAGCTGGGAACTTCCCACGATCCCAGCAAACAACTTTCATTGTTGTGCACAGACACCTGTATTTATAAAAACTGGGAAAAGCTTTTCTGATCTTGTCCTAAAGCAACTGGCAGGGATGAGCAAAACATGAGTGTGCCTATGTGTGTGTGAAGAGATGGGACCTGAGGATGAAGCCAGCAAAAGTTCTAAGACCAGTCTTAAATGTATGAAATGCATTTTCAGAGTTGGGGATAAAGACAGTTACTTGCAATATCTCAAGGGAGGTTCATGGGACAGTGCTCAGTTTTGGGGCATGGAGCCCCATGGGGAATTTGGTGCCTGAGGGGAAAGACTTGGCTAAGTTCACCTGAAGGTTGCAGTGGTCCTGGTGGGTGGAGGGAAGCAGGCACAGGAAGAGCAGTGGCCAACACCGCCACTTTTCTTGCAGGGCCACGTCTCCTGGGCAAGACCTACAAGAGAGGGAGAAATTCTTGTCACATTTCAAGAGGGGGATGAATGAACTTCCTAGGTAGTGAGGAGCACAGAGCTGTCTGGCTTTTTGGTACTTTCTGTGCTTTGATAGCTTCTGTGCAGATTTATGGCTGCGTTTATGTAACTTCCCCCTATCCACCCCCTGTCTAATTCCCTGTAGTGTCGTGATGGGGAGGGGTTATGCTTTCTCTATTCATTCATTTATTTTAATGGAAGAAAGGGACAAGGAACATTGGTTTGTTGCCACCTGGAGCCCCTTTTTCTGTGGTTTGTGGTCATTTCTGTATGGGGTGGGTTGACCTTGGCAGGATGCCAAGTGCCCACCAAGCCGCTCTATCACTCCCATCCTCCTGAGGACAGGGCGGGTAGAAAATAAGATGGAAAAAACTTGTGGGTCAAGATAAAGGCAGTTTAATAAAGCAAAAGCAAAGGCGATGCACAGAAGCAAAGGAAAACACAAGATTTATTCTCAACTTCCCATCACCAGGTGATGTCCAGCCACTTCCCGGGAAGTAGGGCTTCAGTACATGTAGCAGTTGCTCCAAAAGACAGACATCATAATAAAGAATGCCCCCCACCCCACCCTTTCTCTTAGCTTTTATTGCTGAGCAGATGTTATATGGTATGGAATATCCCTTTGGTCAGTTTGGATCAGCTGTCCTGGATGTGTCCCCTCCCAAGATCTTGCCCAGCCCCAGCCTACTGGTGAGGGGGGAATGTTGGAGAGACAGCCTTGATGCTCAGCAGTAGCCAAAACGCTGGTGTGCTACCAAGACCTTTCTAGCTACCAGTACAGAGCACAGCACTGAGGGCTGGTGTGGGGAAAATTAACTCCACCTCAGCCAAACTCAATACAGTGTAATATCACGCTCTTTGTTTTCACAGTTTCTAAACACTGCCATCATTATGGAGCACCACCAGCAACTTGTCTTTCTATGCTAGAGCAACCTGAGTACTTGGGCTTGTAAATACCATCCATTTCACCAGTGTGACAGCTAGAAAGGTTATTTGTTCAAAGACCCATGGGAAATAAGTGACAGGAGGAGAATAAATCTGTGCTGGTCTTCAAATTACTAACTCACCATGTAATCAATTATATTTCTCCTAGGTGAGGCCCTTACCCTGTTTGTTTTGGGGTTTACCCATATATAAAACCTTGTATCACATCAGTCATTTTCCCTTGTGCTGCATAGTAGTTTTTGAACCTGTAGACCTCAGTTTTCTTCAGACATGTGGGAAAAATCCTGCCACTTCTAGATTTGCAATGAAGTTAAGGGAAGTAGTGATGAAGTGAAGATCATGTTTTGATGCTGAGCGCAGTGCTTGGGAATAACTGTTCTGAGTCTGGCCACCCTGACTGGAATCTTGCCCTGTGCAAGGGAACACAGGCTGGAGATGAGAGGCCAGGACTCCAGCCTGTAGTCACTGTGTGTGTGGGATGCTGGTGTCCACACTGCATTAATGCCTGTGGACTGTGTTGGTGTGAAAATCACCCACCAGCTAACAAGCTCACTGGAACACAGAGTGTGTGAAAGAAAGGGTGCTGCTTTGTGGTGGCATCCCTCTGGTGTCTTAATGCCCAAGTACTCCCTTGACAATGAAAGCAATCTCAATGGAAAGTGCCAGATTGTCTGTACTGGTGTGAGAAGATTAGGGCGAGGAATGCTCTGGAGAAGGGATGGGTCACTGTGCAATATGTTTGCCAGCAGGATTTCTCAGGTGGTACATGGGATCTGGGAGAGGTGCCAGCCTCTGGCAATTCTGCTGTTTCTCATTAAGTTGTGTCTCTATCTGAAACTGCTGAGGACCCAATCCCAGTTCTGGAAAGCTAGGTCACTGGTGTCAGAAGACTATGTGGGTGGTGTAGGTCTTTGCTAGAGTGCTAGTGTCCTGATGGGGGTTGTCTAGGCGTGGTAACACAGAAAGAGGTCAGATGCAGACTGGTGACAACTGGTGTTCCTGGTGGAAGCTGTGTTGTGGTGTCCTATGAGCAGAAATAGTCACTTCCTTCCATTTTGGAAGTTTTCTTAATAGGCCTGGGTGGTGTGCTATGTTCTTGGTGCCAGTAATCAGGGGAGTTGGTACAGACGTGTACTGACTGGATAATAAATTAATGCTCTAAAAAGCCTCATTAGTTAAAGCAAGTCTGACCAGAGTTCAGCACAGCTTGTGACACAAGGGATATTTTCCTTTGCTTACTGGACACTGTATTTGCCTATCTGGTAATCAAGCTGATTGGTTGGTTTAACAAAGAGTTTAAAGCAGTAAGCTCTCAATTAGTTAATTTCTAGCAGTGCTATTTTCATTCTTTGAACTTGCCACAGACTCGTCAGATCCTGCTTCTGAGGAAAGCGAGGCTGCCTCATGACATCTTGCTTCACTGGGCTAAAAACACTGGATGGGCAGTTTCTGTCTTCCCAGTGTTGTTGTAGCTGTGACGGTCTGAGGACACGAGGCAAGATTTTGGGCATGAATACCAAGTTTTACTAAATTAGCCAGTATAATGGATAAAGCAAATTACATAGCTGGGTATCATGCAAGCTTTCAGACACATGACTTTTCTTCAGGGCCACTCTAGATATTAGTGTATGTTTTCCAGGCTTGCTTGGTAACAACTAGAAACTGTTCCAGCTCTCTTCTGCAATTTTTTTTTGATTGTTTCTGTTTGGCTTCTGTGCCTTTTTGGGGGAGTTGGGGGTTTTTTGCTATTTTTTCTTCTGAGTTTATCTTTGCTAGAAGTCTTAGGTCTAGACAAGAGTGTAAGTTCATGCCAGGCAAGTGCTACTCTATGTGAATATATGCACACAAGATACTAGTGACAGAAGTGTCACTAAGTGTCATGGACAGTCATTCTTCTTGGTGGCTGAATAATTTTTCAAACTGTACTTTAAAATGTACTTATGTGATTGCTCTGCTATCTTGAGCAGGCCTCTGTAATTTTATGTAGATGAGTTTTCCACTTTACAGTGGGAGGCACATGAGATGAAGTCTGATCGTTTTTATTTAGGTATTTGTACGCAACTCTGGCATTTCATTTTGAAAAAAAAACCAGGTTATTTTTATACAGAAAAATGCATGATGTTCATTTAAGTGACTGCAGCAATTCTGCCAGCTCAGGCATTAAGAATCCTTTAGTAATACTGAATGTTTTCCAGAGGACAACATAACGTGACAACATTTACTTCAACTGCCAGAGCTGAAGTTGTGAAGTTGGTCATGTTTTTAACCTGAGTTAGTACATCCTAACCCAACCACCGTCTTAGCTAGTGACTACATCTGGGCCTTTCTTAGCTTTAATATAATTTGTAGTAAGAAGCAAAAACAGATATATGAGTCAGTGGGGAAGTTGTAAATTTTACAGCATAAGTGATAAGAGTGTAGCACTTTTACTTTTTCCTAATGTCCTCTATGGATCTGTAAGCAACTACACTGGGTAATAGAGGTGAAAAATAAATGATTGGTTTGGGGATTTCAGTGTAGAAAGAGGTCACCAGTGGAGTCAGACAAGGGCCTGTGCTGTTAAACATATTTATAACTGTTATGGCAAAGGAAGTGAATAGTGAGCAGAGAAGTTTGCAGATAATACTAACCTTATTCAGAGTTTTAAAGATAAGGACTATATCAAAGAAGGATCTCATGAGACTGACTGCAGAATAAACAGGCAGCTGAAATTCTGTGTAGGCGGATGTAAAGGAATACCCATGGGAAGGACAATCCTAGCTTTACACATGAAGGGCTCTGAGTTGACTATTTCTACAGAGGTGTGAGATCTTGGGGTTACAGTGGAGCTATGGAAATGTGAGCTCAATGCACAGCAGCAGTAAGCAAACAAGCAAGGGCACAGAACAACATAGCACTGGGTAATACTAGGAAGGGAGCAGGAAACCAAATGAAGAACACTGTTATTTCACTGCACAATTCCATGGTGCTCTGTGGGTAATCCCTACCATGCACAGTCCTGAACGGTGACAGAATAGAATAGTTACATGGAAGGGACCTACAACGATCATCTAGTCCAAATGCCTGACCACATCCAGGCTGCCCAAGAGTTAAAGCACATTATTAAGGGCATTGTCCAAATGCCTCTTAAACACTGATAGGCATGGAGCATTGACCACCTCTCTAGGAAGCCTGTTCCAGTGTTTGACCACCCCCTCAGTAAAGAAGTGTTTCCTAATGTCAAGTCTGAACCATCTATGACACATCTTTGAACCGTTCCTATGCGTCCTGTCACTGGATCCCAGGGAGAAGAGATCAGCACCTCCCTCTCCACTTGCCCTCCTTAGGAAGCTGCAGAGAGCAATGAGGTCACTCCTCAGCCTCCTTTTCTGCAAGCTAGACAAACCCAGAGTCCTCAGCTGATCCTCACAGGACATACCTTCTAGCCTTTCCACCATCTTTGTTACCCACTTCTGGACACATTCAGGTGCCTTAACATCCTTCTTAAATTGTGGGGCCCAGAACTGCACACAGCGATTCAAGGTGAGGCTGCCCCATCACTAAATACAGTGGAACAATCATCTCTTTTGTCCGGCTGCCTATGCTGTGATGCACCCCAGGATGTGGTTTGCCCTCCTGGCTGCCAGGGCACACTGCTGACTCATACTGAGCCAGCTGCCAACCAGCACCCCCAAATCCCTTTCTGCAGGGCTGCTCTCCAGTCACGCCTCTACCAGTTTATGCTCGTGTCCAGCATTACTCTGTCCCATGTGCAGAATCCTGCATTTATTTTTGTTAAATTTCATGCCGTTGTTGATTGCCCAAATGTTACAGGGGTTACGGTCAAAGATGAAAAGGTTCAGAAGGTGGTGGTGTGGTTGAAATAAGGAATAGCTTCTACTATCCTCGCTTCTTCAGAGTTGAAAACCTGGAAAGTACCCAGAGGTCTACGAAATGATAAATGGCATGCAGGAAAGTGAAGAGGAAACTCATTCTTTCTTCTGGTCCAAGGACTAGAGGGCTTGCAAAGACACTAACTTGTAGTGGCTCAGATCAAACCGGAAAATATCTCTCTCCAAGGAGCTCACACCCAGGGAAGTCTTTGTCACATGGTGATGTGCATACTGCAAGTTCTATACAGGCTCATAAAACAGATGGTTAAAGTCATGGGAGAAAGGTTCACTGAAGATTATACAACAGCCCACCATCTCTGACTTGGGAAGCTGCTAGCAGAATATCACATTATGCTTGCTGTCTTCACATGCTTGTGGTCACAGCTCATGGCAGGGTACTCGGGACCTCTCTTATGGTCCATATGTTTATTCTTCAGTTAGAAATAATGTTCGTACTGAATGTACAAATGAGTGGTTGCATTGTTTTTCCCTTTTCCCTGACTGAGAAAATGTTCCTTTCTGGCTGCTTTAGCATCTCTAGATACAAGTGGGATGGTATTGGTCTTCTTGGAGCTCCACTGGCAGCCTAAGAGGGAAGTCTTGTGCCTTTGTGCTCTGTACTGCTCCAGCTGGTTCTGTCCCTTGTGGACCTCTCAGGCTAGCTTTCTTGAGCACCTGGTACAAGATAAGAATTAAAAGCTCTGGGAAGAATCCAAGTAAAGAGGTGTCTCATATTTGCAGTTCATCCAGTTCAGCAAAAACCAAAACATTTCATGCAATCATGTGCTGGTGTTCTGGGACTGCACTGTGCATTGGGATGGAAACAGATTTCAGATTCCTTGCCCCAGTGCAACTAAATTTTGTTCTCTGTCCCACACTGCTCATCTTAGGATGGAAATGGGAGTTTTTACTGTCTAAAACCTAAAACATAGACTCAGAGGAACACAACACTGAAAGGTACTGAAAGTGCCTCCAACCCTTCAGTGGGCCACTGGCGAATACCTAGGAGAAAGGCAAATACCCAGTGAGCTTTCTTACCATAGTCCCCAGCTCCCAGCACAGGGTCTTCCTGAGCCTGGGGAATCCCTGAAGTTAGAAGCTGGATTTTATTCCATTGGATTTGCCTGATTTGCCTAGAAGACTTGCCTTCTTACTAGTCCAAACTGGTGTCACTCTTAGAGTTTGTCCCTGGCCCTGGCAGGCTGAGAGCAAGACTGGGGCATCACTCAGCTCCATGGCATTTGACAATGTCTCTGCCTGTGTTTTTCTGGTAACACGTGTGTTCCTGTCTGTCTGTCCCTCCAAGCCTGCAAAGAGCACTGCCTCCTCCACTGTTACTTGACAGTGGGGCAATGAAGCATCCTCTAGCTTCCTATCCCCAAGCACACGTGCAGGGCAGGAGTGTGCCCTTGCTTTGAACCATGTTAGTGTGGGCACCCTGGCAGGACTTGCCCTCTTGATGTGCTTGTGGATGTGCTGAACAGCATCAGGCATGTGGCCCAGGTAATAATGAAATATCATGCATACATATCTGTGCTGAAAAACTGGGTTAAAAATCTTAAACATCCCCCCCCCGCAAACCCTCAGAAAAAAACAGTAAAAGAAGATTGTGTTCTGTGAAACAGGATCCAGTAAGGATTGTCCATGGATGAATGGCAAGAACTATCTGCCAAGTGCAGTCAGAGATTTTGCTCAGAGGGTCACGGTATCACAGATCAGAGTAATGCCACTGCACTGGAAAAGGTCTGAAACTGTTTCCAGAGAAGGCTAAACTGCTGACTCCTCACACAATACCGCAAAAATAGCTAATGCTGCTTGAGCCTACTGCAAATTGCCTATTTTCTGTCCATTAATAAATTTTTCCCTGTATTGCAAGGAAAAATTTCATGCAAAGTTCCACATTGTATCATCTTTCTCATATTGACAGTTCTGCTATGCCACTATTGAATTAGCCCTAACAGAATTATTTTCTCCCAGATTCTTCTTCCTTAAAAAGATTCCAAAAAAGCTTTGGAAATAATGTGAACATAGTTGCCTATAAATATGAAAATCTGAAAGGTTTCTGACACCTAATTTTTCTCAACAGAAACTATAATGTCTTTTTTCAGAGCAGGTATGCATATGTTACAATGACAACAACTCTGTTAATAAATTATTCCATTTGAGAACAAAAGAAACAAGGGCAAAAATCAGAAGTCTGTGAAGAGTTTTTAAGAAGAGGGCAAATAACAAATGCATTGCAGATTTTCTTTTAACTTTCCTGTCTGATGCATTCTCTTGAAGCATAAAAATGTTTTAAGAACAGTACGTGGGGAAATTTTGAATCTGAGCTCTGCAAAAAGGAAAAAGAAGGTTGTCAGGTACTTTAAAGAGATGGGCGTAGTATTAAAAATGTCATTATATGTACTGAAATAGGTGTATCCAAACCCTACCCCTAAATTATTGGAATCAAATCACAAAATCTTTAGCATATAAAAACAAAGGTGAAATATAATTTTATTTCTTGTGAGAAAACAAAAAATCAATAACCTTCAAATCATTTCTAACATGAATGGAAGTCATAACATGAAACAAAACATTATTGTTTATCCTTGAGTCATGAAGTGGAAATAAAAGACAACTGGAAGATTTGAGCCAATCACTGCCTCAGGACACATCACCAGAACTTCACTGAAGTTACAGCTGTAGCTGTGGGCTGAATTAGACCCCAAATACAAGGCTTAAGGAGTATAACTTCTATTGATATAGACTGTAGCTTTGTATTAATAGTAAGTGTATCCTGTGTAATTCTTCTGCATTACGTGTGTACAATTGCTTTTCCTCAGTTCCAAAATAGAATATAGCAAATCTGGCAAAAGTGGATGTGGTTGATGGAATCAGTCTCTTTCACCTCCACCACTCCTTCCACCTCTGTGTTCTAAATAAATAAATAAAAGATTATTTTATTCATATGTTTGGTTACTAAAAATCACAATATGAAAAATTTTGTATTTATGGAGGGGAATGCTCTCAAAATCTTCAGGAAAGATTATTATTATGCATGCATGGTTATCATTATTATTCAAAGCATTATTATTTTATCGTTCACATATTAGAGTTACTAAATAGTTAACACATCTGATGGATAATTTATGAGTGGAAGAGGAGGACCTCCCTGTTTATTAAGATGGGCACACAAGCAGACAGAATCATATAAATCTTAAATGACCATTCAGGAGGAACAAAAACTTGTATTATGTTGTTTTAATGAACAAGGCCTAGGTTCAGATTAACCAGGGCTGCAGATATTATTTGCAGATATTGTGATTTTTAGTAGATGTTTATGGCAGTGCCACTGCTAAAATTCATGACTTTTGAATTTTCTTGCCAAGCAACAGAAAGAAAGAGGAGCACCGCTGTGCAGGATGAACGTGTGTTCATTCAAGCAGATCTGGTTATGGCAGACAGGCAAATGCTGTAGGTTTCAGTGCTCCCTCCTTGGTCAAACTTTGTTACCATTGCGGTTCATGGGAGAACCGCATTGGGTGGCAGCAGAGGCTGATCAATGCAGGGCTGGTCAATGCATTGCACCTTGGCTTTTAACTGTGGATGAACTGCTCTCAGAAGTGAACACCTGGCAATAAAGTTTGACACCTGTTGCCCAGTACAACATGAATGCTTCAGATGATCAAGGGGATATTAGGTTAGAAGGGTTGACAGGCAGCATACTCTGTGTGGTTACAAATAGTATCAGACCTGTGCCTCCACAGAGCCACAGAAAGGCTCAGCAGGTGCTGAGTCCTGGACACACAAAGCGATGGACTCACGGTTGTAGCCCAGGGAAAACAGTGTAGGGATCATCTCATGAACTATTTCTTCTCTCAGACAGCTGAGTGGAGAGAGGGGTGTTAGTGTGGCATCATCTAAGTGAGCACCAGGGCTGCCTGGTCACCTGCAAGGTGGCCTTCACAAGGGCAGCAGAAAGTCTCCAGAACTGATTGCCTCTTTGAGGCTCCATGGTAAAAGCACTGCCAAGTAGCATGGAGTTTCAAATACTGGTTATCTCATGTCAGAGCCTGTGCACAGAGTTCTGCACAAAGGGGATACTTAGTGAAGTAAGTGGGAGCACCCTGGTACTTCTTTTGGCCAGGACTGCCTTAGTATCCAGATCTACTCCACATGTTCCTTACCTTGGTGGAGCGAGAGCAAGACTTTGGTAGGACTCTTGAGTGATTAATCCTGAAGGTCAGGTTATTTCTGTTAATAACTTTCTCATCAAAGCCTGTTCCTTCATCTAGGAGGAGTTTCCCACGAATGTGTAAGGCAGGTGCAGACAGATGAGTCCCAGTCTGTGTGGATGGACTACTATGGTGCTGTAGTGTTTGTATGTGTTTACTTCTGTCCTGGTTTCAGCTGGGATAGAGTTAACTGTCTTCCTAGTAGCTGGTACAGTGCTATGTTTTGAGTTCAGTATGCGAAGAATGTTGATAACACTGATGTTTTCAGTTGTTGCTAAGTAGCGTTTAGGCTAAAGTCAAGGATTTTTCAGCTTCTCATGCCCAGCCAGCGAGAGAGCTGGAGGGGCACAAGAAGTTGGCACAGGACACAGCCAGGGCACCTGACCCAAACTGGCCAATGGTGTATTCCATACCATGTGACATCACATCTAGTATAGGAACTGGGAAGTGGGGGCGGGGAATCGCTGCTTGGGGACTAGCTGGGTGTTGGTTGGCAGGTGGTGAGCAATTGCACTGCGCATCATTTGTACATTCCAATCCTTTTATTATTGCTGTTGTCATTTTATTAGTGTTATCATTATCATAATTAGTCTTCTTTTCTATTAAACCGTTCTTATCTCAACCCATGAGTTTTACTTCTTTTCCTGGTTTTCTCCCCCATCCCACTGGGGGGTGGGGGGGGAGTGAGTGAGCGGCTGCGTGGTTCTTAGTTGCTGGCTGGGGTTAAACCACGACAACTTCGTAGCCAGGAGCCGTGCTCTTTAGGACATGCTTTAGTTTTAAATGCATTGGAAACTGCATGTGGGTAGTAATACCTCCTTAATTTTTTATCCAGAAATGTATTTGCACTGCTTCAGTCTAATGTGAGTTCCCCTGACAGTCTGAGAGACCATTTATACTTCTAATATGAACCCCTAACTGGTGTGAAAGATTTGCTTTGCTTTGCTTTGCTTTGTATCCTCTGTTAGACAGACTAATGTACAAGCTGTAAACTGAATTGAAGATGTATTTGGAGCAGCAGACTGTTCTGATTTTTTTTTCCAAAAACTGCAATTAAAAACTGAGTTCTGTGCCTAAATCCAGCAGTTTCATCCCCTTCTGTATTTTTTTACTTTGTAACACCTTTGTTAGAGGTACGATGTCATAGAATAGTTTAGGTTGGAAGGGATCTCCAGAGACCTTCTAGTCCAATCTCTGGCTCAAAGCAGGTCTAATTGGATGAGATTGCTCAGGGCCATGAAGTCTGGACCACCTCCAAGGTGGAGATCTGGCAACATCTCTGGGCAACCTGCATCAGTATTTAACCACCTTCATGGCAAAAATATTTCCTACTACTTAATCAGAACTTCCCATGTTCTAACTTGTGTTCATTGTTTCTTGTCCAGTCACTGTGCATGTCTGGGAAGGGTCTGGCTTTATCCTCTCTATATCCTCTGATCAGGTAGTTGTAGTGAACAAAAAGATGTCCCATTTCCCTTCTCTTCTCCAAGATGAACTGCTCCTTCTTCCAGAGCCTCTCTTTGTACATCATTTGCTCTGACTCCTGACCATCCTGGTGGCCTCCAGTGGACTTGCTCCAGTCTGTCAATGTCTGTTTTGTACTGGGGGCACCAGAACTAGACACAGGACTCCAGATGCAGTTTTGCAAGTGCCAAATACTGGACGTGCCAGCTACGCATGTACCAATACAACCCTGGATGCAGTTGGCCCTCTTTGCTGCAAAGACACACTGCTGATTCATGTTTGACTTGCTGTCCACGAGGACCCTGAGATCTTTTTCTGCAGAACTGCTTCTCTGACAGTCAGGCCTAGCCTGTATTGTTGCATGGGGTTATTCTGTCCCAGAAGCAAGACTGAATTTTCTCCTGTTGCGCTTCACCAGGTTCCTGTGGCCCATTTCTCCAGGTCTCTCTGAAGAGTAGCCTTTCCCTCCAGTGAATTGACCACTCCTCCCAATTTGGTGTCATCCACAAATCTGCTGAGAGAAGACACCGTTTTATCATTCTGGTCATTGATGAAGACATTAAACCATCTTTGTGCCAGTCTTGATCCCTGAGGGATGCCACTGGTTACCGGTCACCAGCTGTCCAGCCAGTTTCAACCCACTGCGTTGTCCACTTATCCAGTCCATATCTCACCAGTTTGGTGGTAAGGAGATGTGGAGGTTTAAGCCCAGCTGGCAATAAAGCACCACGAGGCTGCTCTCTCACTTCTCCCCAACCCCTCCAGTGGGATGGGGAGGAGAATCAGAAAGGAGAAAGAAGAAAAAAAAATAGAACCTCGTGGGCTGAGATAAGGACAGTTTACTGGGACAACACAAAGAGAGAAGTTACAACAACAACAGTACTAATAAAAGAATATACAAAACGAGTGATACACAGTGCAACTGCTCACCACCCAGAACCTGATGCTCTGCCACTCCCCCCACAGTGAGAACACCCCTCCACCTTCTCTCCAGTTATATACTGAGCATGACGTCACATAGTATGGAATAGCCTTTTGGCTCGTTCAGGTCAGCTGTCCTGGCTGTGCCCCCTCCCAGCTTCCTGCAAAAATTAACTCTATCCAAACCAAACCCAGGACAGGACACTATGGGAGATTGTGTCAAAGGCGGTATAAAGTCAAGGTACGCAACATCCACTGCCTTGTCCATGGCACTGGTGTCCTCATGTGGAAAACGATGATGAGAAGCAACCTTGAGTGAAGTTCCTCCAAAGAATTGTCTAGCAAAAGCAAACCTTCCAGGGACAGTGCCAGCTGCATGGGACTCCAGGGGACTGGTAGTCTCACTTAGAAACAGACAGGCTCCCTGTTGAGGGTGTGCTGTGTGTATTGGTGGCATAGCCCGTGTCCTCCAAGCACCAGAGGCAGAAGGATCCCTCCAAAAATAGCCATTATCTATTGTTCCAGACAACATTTTCTCCCACACATTTTGGAAATGAGTGTGTAAGAGACTGTGTTGGTTTGCTGACACCACATCGCTGCTGCCTCGACATCCTGTTGTTGTGGGGGGGGGGTACGCACAAGATGTCCCCGAAGAAAGCCACCGCATCCGCGACTGCCGAGCTGTGCACCTTACTTCACCACAAGTAAAGGTGAGAAACCACCAGGAGCACCTGGGCATGCGCCCATGGAAGAACAGGGGGCGGCACACAGAATAATGAGTTCTGGAGAAATGGGTGGACTTTTCTGAGAAATCATGGGGACTGGAACAATAAAAAAGAACTGCGTACTCCCCTCTGGCGCGAGTGAAAAAACCTGGACTCTGGAGGACACCAAAAAAGACAGTAACATCTGGGAAGGCACTGGACTGTGAGCTGAGGAACCCGACCCCCCGTCACCGGCATTGGAAGCGACTCAGCGGGACGTTGCTGGCTTCGTGGTGGTGGTAACTAGTCTTGCTACCTCTTCTCCGTTCTCTTGCTTAGGTCTGCCTCTTTTCCTTTTTCCTCACTTTGTTCTATCGCAGTTATTGGTTGTTGTAGGAAAATAAAAGTTGTAAAGTTGTACAGCATTTGACCTCGTTTGTGTCTTAATCTCGCTCTCGGGATCATTTAACAACCCTCCCCGATATTGGGTCGGGACAGAGTGTTGCCTCTTCAGTGTGCTTACCAGGTGCCCTATGGTTACAGGAGGCTGACCACTGTCTGCTCTTATTTTTGGCAGTTAGTTTTTCTGCAGCCTTATGTGCCAAAGAAACTTGCAGGTCCAGCCTCAGGAGGAACTTTTAATATTCTGTCTGAGTATACTAAGCAAAGAAGGCTGTTGCTTCTGCTTTTCTTGTCCAGTCTTCTTCTGAAGGCCTCGTAGATGTCCCAGTTATGACCTGCAACTGTCATGCCAGACAGGCTAAGGGACAAGTTGCGTTATAATGAGGCAGAAGAAGGGGCACATTGCAAAAAAATGTTTCAAAATCTGCTGGCTAACTGGAAGCTGCTGTAAATCCAGTTATGTGAAGGACTTACAGCTCTGTGAATTGTAGTCACAGATCCTGAAAGGCAGAATCATTTTTGTTTAGCTGCTGACTTTTAAGCACATAAGGCCATCTGGGGTCTTTCTAACTTGGTATCTTGACCCCAACAGGCATCAGGAATGGGTGGTTAGAGAAATAGTATCTGGCAACTGTGCATTGGCATGCACACAGACCCTTGAACAATGCTGCACCACTGGAGCTTTCTGGTTGTCTGGAGCTTGGCAGCTCCATGACACAGCACTTGCATTTGCATCACTGTGCTTAGTTATTTGGGTGAACTGTGGACTTTTCTGGTCACATCTCTTGAACTTGCTCAAGACAGTACCTGAAAGTGGTCCTGCTGCCTTCATTAGCCTGCAATTGATAAAAAGCCTGCAACATACCCTCTCTCTCAGAAAAGTCTTGGGATTTTTTAGTATGTCTGTTCTTAGTGTCATGGGAAGGCAGAAGGTTTGTTTGAACATCGGTGTTCAAGAAGTCACAGTTTGTGGTCACAGTGGCATGGCAGAAGCATGTGAAATGATTCATCAGAGGACATCATTGCTGCTTTGGGGAGCAGGGCTCATGGTGGCTCACGAGATCTCCTGGAAGATCATGAGAATCACCTGGGCCATAAAGTATGATAATTTAAACTAAATAATTTGGCTGGTTGGGTAAATAGTGAGTCACTGCACGGGGCCTTCATAACTGCATTGTCAACTGCAAAGTGAACCATTCACTAGAGGGATAAGCAGAAAAAATATGAGATCTCAGCTTATTATGAAATCTTACATCAGTGAAGAGGGGGAGTTTATGAGAGAAACTTTGAGAAATAAATTAAATATATTCCTTAAAGTTGATCAAGAGTTTGTAGACAGGAAGACAAAGTTTACATGGAAGAGGTCTCTGGAGAAAAGAGATCTGTAAGCAGTTTTGCATTCAGAATTCATGTGAGCCACTCAAGGCTAATAACTGGGAAGAACAGTCTATGCAAAATATTAAAGAAGAGGACAGTTCTTCTCAGGGATACTGAGGGCAGCAGTCAGGTTTTACCTGCACACCAAAGCTCACCTCTCTCTTTGATGTTTTACAGAGGGTTCTGGCCAACCTTACTCCGCCTTTGCAGTTCTTGCATTACTTAACTACAGCATGAGCTGCAAAGTCCACAGCGTAGGATTGTTCTACAATCCTGCCTTCTCGGTGCTCACAGAAAGGATTAAGGATTATATTGCTGCTGGTGTCAGTGTGGAGGAAAAGTTGTTATAGGTATAAAATTCCTCTTTCACATACACACACACAAAAAAGAAATGGGATTCCGCTGTTTTATTAAGCACTTGCTCAAACCTTACAGAGAACATTTGTAAAGCATGTGAGTACATTTCTGAAAACAAATGAAGTTCTGATGCCAGTTAGGTGTTGAAATGAATACCATTAATGCAAAACTCTATAGCCAAAGTTTTCAAATTTTAAAAATCTCTGTTTTGCACACTTTACTGGCCAAATGACTGTGTTACACAGGCTGTCTGTCTGCAATGTGGTCTATCTGCAAGATCACAGCCACCTGAAATGAACCGTGGAAGATCATTACTGTTATCTAAACTACAGAAGAGGTGAGTTTTAAGGAGCTTAATAAAATATGCAAAGTTACTAAACATGACCAAGCTAAATTATTCCATTTGAGAAGAGCACACATTTTAGGAAATGATTTGACAGTGGAGAAACTCAGGAGTGTGATCTTACTAGGCAGTGTTGCATTTTGTGCAGTAGCATGATATGCCTTGACAAATTGACGTGTGCTGAGTTTGCTAAACAAGCTTTGAAATGCTTTCCTGGGTTTTTAAAAGTCCTCAGCTGATCAGCCCAAAAGAGCCACTAGTCTATATGCATGGATAAGAGCTTATTCTGCTCTGCTTTGCTCATCATGATGTCATTTAAATCGGTGCAAAGGATGCAAACAAGATTTAAAGATTTACCTTTCCTGTTTGTTTTGTGCTTGTTGTATGTAATACCTGCATGGTATGGAAAGGAGCTTGGTCTTCCATGATGGAGTTCCAGTCATATTTCTGTATTTAGTGTTGTTTCCTGCTATATTATTTGGACTGACGTGCTGGTATTTTAATGTCACCTTAATAGCAATGAATATTTGTATGTAAGGTTTTATGTAAGTGATTTAGGCATTGCTCTTCTGTCATCTCTCTGCAATATTATTTTGTGTTCTTCTAGAAGAGAAAAATATTCTAGCTCTTGTTTTTATCTATAGACTAAAATAAATAACTAGAAATATTCAGAAAGAAATAAATTATTAATGCCCAATGTATTGTCCCACTTTTATTTATCTTGAGGATATGTTTACATTTTGCATGCCTCTAGATGAATTGATGAATTTTTCTTGGGTTTTTTAGTTGCTGTTTTCTATGAGGAAAAAATTATAGTGTTGAGAACTAGAGACTATTATAAAGTATGGCTGCTGTAGTCAAGAAGTGTATGTTTTCTCTGGGATGAAATGAAATGTCTCCTTTATTCCCTGTAGAGGAGGGAGTGAACATAAGCAAACTGTAAGTAATTTTTACTCCTAGGCACTGTAAGGAGACTGAATCTAATTGGCTCTGGCGCTGCATTCTACTTGTCTAATAGGTTACTTTTTTTTTCTTTTATGGGTTTTTGTTTTAATACATTTCTAATGAAAAAGGGACATAAAACACTCCTCTGAAGAAATATTTTCTTGAAGAACTACCTCTTTTACCAGATCTGAAAGCTCATGTTCTTATGCAGATTGATATTTTCATAAGAGAACTGTTTTTCTCTACCAAATGTTGCTACTATAGATGCAATCCACAAATGGACCTTTACCAGGTAATGATTTATATTTACAAAAAATGGGTTTGATATAAAATATAGTTCAGAACAGAAAGGATAAGAAATTTTTGAGTGATTTTTGCGAAGTTCATTTCCAGAATACAATTCAGCATAACCCATGTATATAGTTCAAGGGTCTATGAGTTCAGCCCACTTCCACTGTGTTTCGTGTTGGAAAAAGGACAATGATCTTTCTTCTCCTTTGAGAATCAAGTAATCTGACTAACAATTGGCATCTGGGAGCTGGAGCAACAATGGAGAGAGATTGTGTGTGGCGGCTTTTCATGAAATATGCAGCTACCTTAGGCGCAGTAGTAGGAAGGAGGCACAAAAGTCAGTTTTAATCTCTACTTCCTGAAATCACTAGAATTTTGAATCTGAACCACAAAAGCAATGAAAAAGGAAAAATTTTGCTGTGTTTACTGATTGACAGGTAGTTCCCAATTTCTTCTATTTTTGTGACTTTTTTACTGTAACTAATTTTATGTGTGAGATTTCACTTCAAATAAACTTTTCCTTACTGTGCCCATAACATATCCCCTTATCCTCCCTAGGAAGTGACTTTAAGAAAAGCGAAGCTATCACCAATCTTCTGCAGGATAATCATGTGCTTTGGAAACACATGTAGCTCTGCCTATTTGCAGAGCTAAAGAAGTGGTCCTTAGTGATTTGGGTTAATTTTATTACCCTGTGATTCTTTCAAATATATTTCTGTTTGTCTTCTGTTTTTCTCAGGCAATTCTAGCATGAATTGTGTCTCTAATCTGTACAAGTTGAACAAGAGTACTTTTAACTAAGTTACTTAAAATTCAGTGCATCAGTGTGAATCTTCACACCTCAGAATCTGAATGGTCTCTCCCTGAAATGTGTCTTGTCATTTCAGCATCCAGCTATTTTTCCAAAATGACTGGATTTGGACCATATATTTAACATCATTCTGTTATATACTAGAAATCTGGCGTTTAATTCAAAAATGCCCTATGTCAGTTACTTGGCAATCTTACCAAGACCACTGTCTCAAATTTTTAAAGTGCTAATTCTTAGGTAGTTCTTTTGGACACACTAACTCATACTCAGGTATTTTATACACACATTGACATATGGTTAAAGATTTTGAAAATGACCTTTTCATGGCTAAAAAGGATTTACCTCTGATTTCTTTGTATTTCTGATCCTCAAGCTATAAACTTGCATTTTAGGGAAGAATTTTAGTGAACTACCTTATGTTGTAAATCCAGACTTCAGAGGTTGCAGAATTTCTTCTTTTTTTTTTTAGCTGCAATTTTTTCCAAGTAGATGATAATAGAATTTTTTTATTTTTAAGAGCTCTTTCTTTGAGTTAAATAACCATTATCCTTTAAGTATAGGATTCATTGGGATGGACTATCTTAGAAGAAGTTTATCCTAAAACTTAAAGAATTTGCCCAGCTTCTATTAGGAGTCACTGCTGTAATACAAAAATTGGTACCCAAAAGTCTCTTCATCTCTCTTCCATTTATCTTTTTTTTTTTAAATCAGTTTTTACAGGCTTTTCCAATAAAAGACTGACTGAACACTTTTATTTTTCTATTTTGAAGCAAACTTTTCTTTTATGTCTCCATCACAGTTTGTTTGGGAACAAGAAATACTTTTTGATGAAGAAGAATCTCTTCATTGCCTGTATTGCCTGGTTTTCCAAGTCAGGTGTTAAAGGTCTATCAAAGTCTGAAAAGTTGAGGGACTATTGCAAGGTCCTTGATTAGTCACTTCTTACTTTTCTTTCTGTAATGCCACTCTATGTCCTAAAATATCTTAACTAAACTTTAGGCTGCTGTGTCCACTGTGTGCCCTTTGACTGCAGTAAAAGCACAGCCATCCAAAGAGAATCTGTTTTAAAGCCAGAAAATCAGTGTCAGCTGAGTTTACTCTTTGGAGAAATGGGCCTGTCCCACCACAGGGAGGACACAGCCTCAGAGGACACTTGACCAAGCTCTCCTTATGACTGCAAATCCTTTCTGGATGTGCAGGTGTGGGGGGAGTTTCAGTCAGCTCATCTGAAATACAAAGCCTCATCTTCCAGTACCCTCCATTAAACTGCCTTGCCTCCTCATTGCCATTCAGTGATGGTGCCAAGCTGCATATGTTGGTTGGGCTTGGAGAATAAGAACCATGAAGGTGGTCTGCACAAGACTGCCTATTTAAAAATAGCTGTCTTCTGGGGTTGAGCATGTTTCCCAGGTGAGCTGAGGACACTTATCACGGAGAGACAAGCTCCAGTCGCTGTTGGTGTCAGGCAGCCTGCTGATTTCTCCTGGGAGCTGCTCCTCTCTTGCCATTGCTAGAGCAGGTCTATCTTGTTGACCTGTTCCCTTAAGAGCTGAGATCATTGGTTCATGCCAGTTTGCATGCCTCTGGGGTGGCAAAGAACTTTTCACAACTCAAGACAAGTCAGCCGAGGAATGTCAGAATGTAATAATATTTCATTAGGTTCAGAAGGTAATAAAAATTACATTAAAATAGCCTGCAAGACTCAAAAACTCATCCTGCTTTTTCTTAGCCTTTCCATAATCCTGGACTTTTTAACCAGGAAACTTTTCTTGTTTGGGGGTGCTTAGTACCTTTAAACTGTTCTCCTTTCTTTTTGATGCCTGTAGGTCAGAAGAAACCAGCTCTGTGAGGGAGGCGGGGTCACTGAATCTGCTTTCCGTCTGGATTTATTGCCCTCTGTGTACCCGTAAATCTGTAGTCAAAGAGCTTTGGAGCCAGCTCCCCAAGAGCAATGAGGTTGGTTTGCAAAAGCTGCATCCAGCTCCCTTCCCACCACTCCCTGCACAGCACCTACCTCTTGGGAGTTCTCTTACATTTAAAGGAAATGTCAGCCACTGCAACCTGTGTGTGAATGCTTCAGGGTTGAAAGCCTTCATCTTCTTATTGAGTGTGCTCCCCTGTACCTGGGAGGGCCCCAAGAGGCTCTCTGCCTTATCACAACACCAGCCATCTTTACTTCTGGAGCTCTTCTCTTCTCATGCAGCAGGAGCATCACCGTGTCTCTGGGTGTGTTTTCAGGATGGAAGGAAATATATGCCCCTCTCTCTTCCTTCTTTCCCTCAGCTGTTGTGGGAAGGCGGTTGTCGGTCCGTGAGTCAGGCAGTAGCTGTGTTACTGTGACTCAGAGGGACATGGTGTGTAATGGCAGCAGGGATGCCAAGCTGTTACTTGCACTGCCACTTCCAGAGTGTGGTGTGTAGCACGTCTTGCAAAAAAGCCACAACTCTATGCATATAAGGCATCTCTCTGCCATACTCTGCCCTTCCAGAAGCCAGGGGAGTAGACTGAAATCTTAACTTAAAAACAACTTGGGTATTATTCAAATTATGTAACTGCTAAGCAGATGCTATGTCAGGCACACCACCCATTTGACCAGCATAAATTGTATTCCTATTAAAAGCTGCTGCTGCACAGTATCACATCACCTTAGCCAACCTGTATGGAAGTGAGGGTCTAGAAGCTTGTCCCAGCAGCATGACACCTCCACAGATAGTCACTGCCAATAAAAATGAAGCAGTGTTGCCTGATCCAGCATGATCCATAACTGCTTCAGCCCTCTGGGGAAGTGACCACTTCACTGGTGAGCCCTGGAGTCTAATCAGGAAGGTGACAGGTTTCCTTCTCTTCCTCAGAAACATGGGGAAAGAAGGGATGTAAATTCACTGTGGGAGAGAGCACTGTAAGCTAGGGCTGATACAGGGACAGTAGGAATGTGTTGAAATTTTAGAGGGAAAATTTGGAGCCAGAGAAGAAATAGGTGAGACTGCAGTCACTACATAGGTTGCATCTATGACCAGGTGCTTGGCATGCACAAGAAATGCAAAGCCATTGGCTTGAAAAGGCTTTGCCTATAGGCCAAAAAAAAAAAAAAAAAAAAAAAAAATCCGAAAATCCAAGCAATTAATAGGACAATCATACAGTTTTTCCTGGAGTTTGTAGTTTGTTGCAACTGACTCCAAGGGTTGTAAGGGAGAAGGACTTGGGGGTACTGGCAGATGAAAAGCTGGACATGAGCTGACAATGTGCACTCACAGCCCGGAAAGCCAACCATACCCTGGACTGCATCAAAAAAAAGCGTGGCCAGCAGGTTGAGAGAGGTGATTCTCCCCCTCTGCTCTGCTCTGGTGAGACCCCAGCTGGGGTACTGCATCCAGCTCTGGAGTCCTCAGCACAAGAAAGACATGGACCTGTTGGAGCAGGTCCAAAGGAGGGCCATAAAAATGATCAGAGGGATGGAACACCTCTCCTATGAAGAAAGGCTGAGAGAGTTGGGGTTGTTCAGCCTGGAGAAGAGAAGGCTCCAGAGAAACCTTATTGTGGCCTTTCAGTACATAAAGGAGGCTTATAGGAAAGATGGGGACAGACTTTTTAGTAGGGCCTGTTGCCATAGGACAAGGGGTAATGGTTTTTACACTAAAAGAGGGTCAATTTAGACTAGATATAAGGAAGACATTTTTTATGATGAGGGTGGTGAAACACTGGAACAGGTTGCCCGGAGATGCCCCGTCCCTAGAAACATTCAAGGTCAGGCTGGACGGGGCTCTGAGCAACCTGATCTAGTTGAAGATGTCCCTGCTCATTGCAGGGAGGGTTGGACTAGATAATTTTTAAAGGTCCCTTCCAATGCAAACCATTCTATGATTCTATGATCAGTGGTGTAAAGTCCAGCTAAAAGCCAGTCACCACAGCAGTACCCCAGGATGGATACTGGGGCCAATGCTGTTCTACCTCTCCATTAATGCCTTGGACGAGGGACAGAGGGCATCATCAGCAAGCTGCAGACTGTCCAGGAGGGGAGGAGCGGTTGATGCACCAGACAGCTCTGCTGCCGTTAGTGTATGCAACCCTGAGAAACCTGCTCTAGTTGACCCTGCTTTGAGGACGGGGTTTGGACTAGATTGTCTGCAGAGGTGTCTTCCAGCTGCAGCCATGCAGTAGCTCAGATTTTCTGAAAGAGCTTGCTCCAATTTTTTAACAAGTTTTGACAGATACTTGCTTTTTACTAATGCTTAACTACTTTGCAGACCTTTCTTGTGTTTGTGTGTCTGTGCACTGAGGGTTTCACTGGCTGTCTCAGGTTCACAGCAATGGGCATGTGGCAGCTCAGGCTGAGTGTGAGAGGGGGTGTGTAGGAGAAAGTTACATTGTCATAGCTATTTTTTCTGTTTACTAGTATATATTACGCTGTTGTCCTCTTGTTAGTATTGACAATGAATAACTTTTACTGTATTTATTCCATACAGAAGTGCTCTTGTGAACCTCTACACATTCTACCTTACACACTTTCTTTCTTTCTACTGCAAAATTTTCTTCTTTGAAGTCCCAGCAGCTAAAAAGCATTAGGGCCGCCACAGTCTTAGAAGACTGGAGGATAACATGTCTTCATTGGCATAACAGACCAAGGGTCCTTGCAGAAGTGGACACATTGTGCCTTGTATCCCCTGAAATGGGCAATGGGTTTCCACTGCAGAAACGACTTTTTTTTCTGGAGACCTCATTTGCCATATAAGTCATAAAGCAGTGGTCCAGGACATGCACATGAAATGGCTTGTTTGCTTCACAGGTGTGTCTCTTGACTTCCTGGATCCCTGCTACTTTATGTTGGGGTGACTGTAGTGTTATTTTAGGCTGATCCTTTCAGATGGATTGTCAGACCATGCTTATCATGCATGTGAAGTTATCTAAAATGATTAAAAAAAAAAAGTAAAAAAAAGGAAAAGTGATAAAGTGAAGAGTGGTTCATGTGGTTCACCACAGTTGGGTGATCAGCTGACTTTTTAAAAAAAACAAAATCATACTAAGTATAAGCTCAGTCTCGCTCCTTACTACAGAGGGGGGAAGCCACATGTAAGTGGGTGATTTTGGCTGCCCCACATATGGAAAAAGGTAATCTTTCCTTTCTGCTTTATTTGCCATCACTGAATCTGCCTTACAAAGGAGATCAAGAGAGGTGCATACTCTGTGATATCTAGTGGGACATGGGCTGTCTTCTCCTGCCTGGATTCTTCAGTGTCTAACAAGGATCAAGCTTACATTGTATTATCCTCTTTAGTGAAGTACTGATAGGATGTCTGTCTTCTGTCTGTCTGATATTTCTGAAACTTGTTGAAAATTGTTATTTTTTTGCCATATTTTGCCTACTGTCAAGTGTTGAAATTGGTTGAGTGCAGAATTTTTTTCAGGTGCAGAAGGAGGACGTCAGCAGACAAGGAAAACAGGATCATGTATGCTGGATTTTAAGATGTCATTATAAATGCAGCTGGGTTTAAAAACACAAAAAGTCATTACATTTGCTAGTCTCTCAGGATCTGACAGTCTTTTAAGAGTCACTTTGGACAACAACTTCATTATAAGGAAATGGGACAAGTATCTTTTATTCAATAAATGTAAGGGGGGGTGTTGTTTTGGGTTTATTTTGGGTTGGTTTGTTTGGGGGTTTTTTGTTAGTGAAAAAAAAGAAAAGGAATAGATGATTGCTCTTAGTTTAGCCTTGGCAAATCACAAAGCTACTTTACTTACTAAAAACCCAGCTGTCCCCAAAACACATGTTCTGCACTGTCAACTGGCAACATCAACACTTTCCCATGGTTTAAAGGCCAGGTTGAATATCTTGGCAGTGAGACATTGGAACTGCATTTTGCAGAATGTCATGGTAATTAACAACTTTTCTTCTACCAACTAAAAGAGTTTTTTACTGAATTTGCATTCTCTAGAAATAAATATGCTTATTAGGAAGGAGGACATTTTTAGTGATACAAAAGTTATTAAAGGCAGTAAATTAAAGCTCTTAAATGAAAACCTTACCACAATAAGAATATGTAACTTGATACTAGAAAATAGAATTTATCTGGAAGACATTCAGGTTTGCAAATCTAAGGCATTCTCTTTCTGTAGGTAATAGAGGTTTGCAGACAACTGATGCAACATACACATCTTGATTTATTGATGTTTAATACTAGCAGTATGTGAGATGTGTCCCAGATGTAGCGGTAGGAAGTGTGAAAGATTATTGTTTGTTAGCTTTTTGCGGGGCACTTGTTCCTAACTAAATATTTTCAACTGTGATGTAATACTTGCTATCCTTTCGCTTTCTTGCTGGATGGCACAGCCTTTGCAGAAGCCGAATCCGAAGGAGACAATTCTAAGAGCCAACAGAATGCATCTGTGTCCATTTAGGTGTTGGCAAAACCAGGTAGACTGAACAATAGATCAGGCAGCATTCCTGGAGCTACTGAGCACTCGTGCAGAAGCTCTTTTCTCATGGGTATAAGACCAATAATCTGCAGGATGTTTTCTCCTTGCTGTCTCACAAGGAATACTATCAATCTGAATTCTTGAAATACACTAATTTAAATTGTGCAAGTTGCTGACCATTCACAGTTGAGTAAAATGTGCTGGATGTAAAAAAAGAAAATAAAAAAATCTTAACTTAATTTTATTCTGTCCCTTTATTCCTGTTCATGAGGCCATAAGCAGGACAGGTCTGGTTGTCTCTGTGCTATTATGAGGCAGACTGCTGCACTACCATGGGCCTCCCACAATGGTTAGTATGCACTGGCAGAGAGTACCCTGCTCTTCTGAATGTTCCTGCATAAAGTAAATTAGTAAAACCCCAGTGGCTGAGGAACTACAGCGGAACTGAATAGGTCTGGCTTTCATTCCTGGCTTTGCTGTAGATTGTCCGTATGACCTTGGATGGCGTTTGGTTTCTTTTATATGGAGATGGAAGCCAGATATGATTTCTTTTTCCTGTTTATTTTGGCTGGAGCTTCAAGGCAGGGGCTGACTCTCAGTGTGTTCTGCAAGATAGGGAATGGCAGGAGCTCCCCATCCAGGAATTCAGGACTGGTGTCCTTTGCACTGTTGGGGAGGCCGTGGCTCCTCACTGCTTGCTGGATGTGGCTGCTCACCTGCTTGCTATGGAGGGATCTGGAGTCACACTAGATAGTGCCAGAGCCCCACAAGTGGGTAGGTCTCATTCCTGACAGCAGCAGTCCACAAGAGAAATGCTAAAGGTAGCCTTAGCTGAGAAGTGAATTAAAATGGTTGTCTTGTTACCAGATTAGTCATAGGTGTGTTGTACGGGGGCAGTCTGGCAGAACTTTGTTGTACTTATTTGCAGAAGAAAGTGGAAAAGCATGTTCAACAAAAGGAACAGAAGCCAAGCCAAGTCCCCAGTGACCTATTCTTCTTCCTGCTAAGTGGCTACATGTGTTTTATTGCTGAGCAGCCAGCAAAAACTTTCAGGGAAATTTGGGTGGGGTGTGCTGGGACTGCTGACTCAGTGCAGCTCTTGCAGCCTATTCAACAAAAACATCTGGTACAGCTCTGATTTACACTTGTTTGAAAAGAGAAAAGCAGGTGCATCTATTGCTGCAGTGGGAAGCTGTTAAACGAAGGGACCTTCTCCCACACCACCGCTCACCAGCATGAGTCTGCTGTGGCTTGGGAGCCATCTCTTCTGCGACTGTTACACTTCAGAAGCCTCATACTCTATCTCAGCACCTAAGTGTTAGACATCCCTCAATCAACTGACAATGAGAAAGCACTATTTCTTTCTTACATGGAATAATTTATATCCCTAATGAAGGATTTGACTGTTTGGTGTAAGTGTCCTGTTTTCAACCAGTGGGGTGAATTTAAACTGATTTAGATTTGATGGATTGATTCAACTGAATGGAAAAGATCTTAAAATGAAATAGAAATATGCACCCAGGAGCTAAACAACCAGTAAACATTGTTGAAGCTTTCTCCTGCAAAAGAAGTCTGACCTAACAGATCCACTTTGCTGTAGATTGTCTGTATGACCTTGGATGGCATTTGGTTTCTTTTATATGGAGATGGAAGCCAGATATGATTTCTTTTTCCTGTTTATTTTGGCTGGAGCTTCAGGGCAGGGGCTGATTCTCAGTGTGTTCTGCAAGATAGGGAATGGCAGGAGCTCCCCATCCAGGAATTCAGGACTGTTGGGGAGGCCGTGGCTCCTCACTGCTTGCTGGATGTGGCTGTAATACTTAATAGAAGTATTAAGTACTGATAACTTTGCCATGCTTCCCTGCCACAATCCAGGAAGAGGAGAAAGAGTTGTGAGGTGAGTGTGCCTTTCTGGTGTTGGTGCTGAAGAAGGTTGAAGGCCAGCTCTGCAATGGGTGTAAGCATGCATGAGCACCAGTTGAAGTGTCCTGTTTTACAGCCTCTTGGGCATCGATGTAGCCATCCACGAGAAATGCCAGGTTATATTCCCATCTGCAGTGCTCCTTTTCCAGCAGTCTGGCACCAGTTTGAAGTGTAGTGACCGTTTGCATTGTAAAGCTAAACTTAATGAAGTAGATACAGTTGGGCTTAAAGGCTGCAGTTCACCAGTGCATGTCTCTAGGATTAGGCTGGCATGGTTTCTTTGACATCACTGGAGTTAACACTGGCATGAAGTTGCAGTAAGTACCAAATGGAGCTCTAATCCTCTGTCATCAGTCAGCAATGTGCTCTTGTGGCAAAGTAGGTCAACAGCATCCTGGACTGAATTAGGACAAGTGTTGCAAGGGAGGAGATCCTTCCACTCAGCTCAGCACTGGTGAGACTTATCTACAGTGCTAGCTCCAACTCTGGGCTCTCCAGTACAACAGAGACATGGAGAGACTGGAAAGAGTCCAGCAAAGGGCCACAAAGAGGATGGAGAAGTTCGAACATCTGACATAAGAGGAGAGGCTGAGACAGCTTGGACTGCTTAGCCTGCAGAAGAGAAGGATCAGGGGGAATCTCATCACTGTGTACAAATACCTGCTGGGAAGGAATAAAGATGGAGCCAAAATCTTTTCAGAGGTGCCTAATGAAAGGATAAGTGGCAATGGGCACAAAGGGTTTTTTGGTTGGTGGTTTGTGGGTTTTTTGTGGGCTGTTTGTTTTGGGTTTTTTTCTGTTACAGTGGTTGAACACTGGCACGGGGTTGGCCAGAGAGGTTGTGGAGTCACCATCCCTGGACATATGAAAAACCTGACCGGATGATATCCTGAGCAACTCGCTCTACATAACCCTGCTCTGAGCAGGGTTTGGACTAGATATCTCCAGAGATCCCTCCCAGCCTCAACCATTCTGGGATTCTGTCACTGAAGAAAGTCTCAGTATAGCCAGCTGCACAATGGGTACTGAACTGCCATGGTCTTTAACTCACCTTAATTGTGGGCAGATCCAGTTCATGTGCTGCCTAAACTTCACTTGGCAGTCTCTTTCTTCTAAACTTGGTTCATACTAATGGCAGATAACAAGGAAACACTGTGACAGATTCTATTAGGGCACAAACGATCGTCTAAAGTGTAAATAACCCTGAGAATTACAGAAACATTTGGGGACAAGGGTTAACAATGCCCTGACCGTTACTCAGTGACTGTCAGAGTAAATAAGCTTAGCTAGCAAACAGGTAAGTGCTCTCCTGAGCCAGTCAAATGCAAGGTGGGATCTGTAAGTCAAACCATTCAGTTTTGCGTGTTATTTTGCTATAAAAGGCCCCATGTGTTAAATTCCATGTACAGTTTTCATATAGTTTTGCAGTTACATGTACTGTGATTAACCCTGCGACTTGTACTTCATTAACAATGCTTCAGGCAGCGGCTGAGCTGAATAGAACCTGGATAAATCTTCCATAGTTGCTGCAGCTTTGCAGGACCAGGAATTAGTAAGAAACATGATTAACATTGTTACTAAATTTAGTTTTCACAGGTTTGCTTTCCCATTAAGATGGCATTTCTGTAAGGCAAGTATGGGTAGAATAAACTCGATGAGAACAGAAGTCCCAGATCTAGCCTGTGATGTGTGTAGCAGAAGACTGCCCAAAGCATCCAGCTAGACACTGTAATCCCAAGGAGTTTGGCCAAGGCTGCTCTGCGGTTTGGGAACACAAGTTCGCCTGAACCTCAGGGCAGTGTTTGTTACCTGGCAAAGGTCTTGCAGAGAGCTTTTGAAGCTTTCCTGGGTGGAACAAAAGCACTCTATGCTATTCTAATTTTTTAGATCTATGTGAGTGATCCCTAAACTTCTGAGAAGCCCCAGTGTGAGGGGACAGTGAGGCTTTACTAAAGCAGCTTCTTTAAAACACTATACTATCTATGCAAAAACACTTCCATTGTAACATACTAGCTATGTTGAAAGGAAAAAAAAAGAATCTGAATGTTTTGTGGCAGTGGCAAGGAGTGCTGGGGATGGACTTGTGGATTATGATGTTGTGAGAAAACATTTTGACTGATGGAACCCACCAGGTTCATACCCAGCCAGTGTTCCTTTGTGTTTGCAGGTGCTTGCTGTATTTCTGTTTGTCTCTTGACTAGTGTTTTCTCATTTCACGTGCATTTGCTCACTCAGAACATTGTGCTTTGGAACACAGCTATTATTTTAAATCACCTGCGCTCACGCACAATGTACAAACATGCTGTAAAAGCAAGAGTGACTTTTTTGTTCATGTATGTGATGAAGTCTCTTACCTGGATACTGACCTTGTCACCCATTGTTCTTGGCTTTCAGCTCAGCAATTCTGTCAATTACCTGGCAATAGAACATATGACTGTGGCTTAATTAGGGAATGAAGAAACACAGCACTTTCTTCCCAAACTGAAGAATGTGACTGCAGTGTTCAAAAGGCTTTCCTGTATGTCTTGCTCCAGGGTGTAGCATGGTGCTAATGGTGCTTAGGCTCTAGGGGTACAGAGAGGGTATTAGCAAGGCCTTCCCACCCTAAGGGTCTAGTGGTGAGTGCCCAACATTATAATAGGAGAACAGGTGCAGCCAAGTGAGGTCTGTCAGTGTGCTTGCCTTTGGAGTGCGCCCTCAGCAGCAGAGGGGCTAGGATGCCACTGGCCCTGCAGATGTCCAGGTCTTGAGCCTCCTTGTAACCAGACTCAATCTTCTTTACACATGTGACCTAACATCCTTAAGAATAAGTGGACTGAAGGATACTTCAGTTTGCAAGAGACCCCACCTTTGTCCAATTGGGTTTTGAAAGACTCTAAGGATTGAGACTGCACATCCTCTTTGGGTCCCAGCTCCACTGCTGGGCTGCCCATGCAAGAAAAAGCTTCTGCTTATACCTGGTCTGAAGTGGTCTTGTTCAGCTTTTGCCCATTGTCCCTCACCATCCCAAGAAGAGAAGCGCCTGGCCCCATCTCACTGATCCCTTCCCCATGGGTACTGGGGTGCTGCTAGGCTGTGGTGTATTGACTGCTCCCTGCAACCTGGTGTCAGCTGAAAACCTGAGAAGAATCTGCTTCACCACCTTCCCCAGCTCCCTAATAAAGGTGTTTTTCCCTACCTCCCCGCAATTGGCGTGTTACCATTAATTATGCTAAATCAGACTAGCCTAGCTAGCCTGAAAAGTGCCTTTTCACCCTGAGTTCCACCCCACAACTGTACAGGGAGTGAACAAATATTTTATCCTAGTTGGTTTTGCATTTCAAACTTAATATCATTGAATGTCCTTTTGATCTTCTGCCCTGAAAGAAGCAGGATGGCATACTGCTGACTTATTTTCCCTGTTCATTTTTAACATGCGCCCCCCCCCCCCTTACAAAGGTAATCTAATCTTGACAGTGTCGTGACTCTTTCTTTTTATTCTTTCACCGTCCTCTGGGAGGTGGAGTGACAACTGATTCACCCCAGTGTCCAGCCAAGGACAATTGATAGATGCTCTTTTTCTGTATTAAGACTTATTTCTTATGCATTCTGTTAGGTGTTTAACTTCATAAATCACTGTTTCATGTGAAAGAAATTTTTATGGAACTGATCTTGCTGGGTGCCTTTCTTGGGCAAAGTTGGTGAATTTTAAACTCCAGGGAGTGCACAAGAATATTTATGTGAATACACATGTACACAAATGCAAGCACATACACACAAAAGAATTGATTTTTTTTCCCTCCTGCAGCTTAGAATTTTATATATAAGAATGTTTTCTCCAATTGGTGTATTATTTCTGCTTTTGCTTTTTAGTGTTTTAGTTACCTAATGGTCATATTGCTCCTTCACGTGGATTTAAAGACCACAGCTGACTCCAGTTTCCTTCCTTCACAGAGATGCTGAAGAAGGTGGCTGGAAGTAGCTGGGCTACAGCCCATGACAGTGTGTTTGGGATTTCTGACCCACTGAGATGAACACAGGTTAATTGTTATGATCAGCTAGTCATGTGGTGACAACAGTCTGTCAGGGAGGTTGATCCGGGAGGTTGATCCAGACAGTTGCTGTGGAGTGACGAAGAATGCCTCCACAGCTCCAGTGAAGGACTTCTGCGCTGAGCTGCAGTAGATGAAGCTCTGACCTGTTATTTATTTATTTGGTTGGTTTTTGTCACCACTGAGATGAAAGCCCTGTTCCTGGGACATACCTGTAGCCTGACACGAATGAAAGAAGTGTAATAAATGAGGTCTGAGCTGTGTGTAGGAAGGGAAGTACAAATAAGATCCTGTAGCAGCAATGCAATGATGTACGAAGCAAGACTTAAAAATATAGTGTGGATAATGGAGAGAGGGGAGGAAGGAGTGAGAAAGAGGCAGGAAGAGAGGAGAGAAGGGGAAAGCGAGGGAGGGAGGAAGGTGGTTTTGGGTTCCCTTACACAAATGCCTTTCTGTTTGATGCAGCATTGACTAACCTGTGGCTCTTAAATGAGCAGCTCAAGTGCACCTACATGATAAGGCTACCTCATGTGTTCGATAGCTGATGCTGCTGTCCTTGCTGGTGACCTGGAAAGGGACCACAGCTCTTTGTGTGGGTGACATTTACAGCTGGTCCAGTGTAGACCAAGAATGTGAAGAGTAATGAGGACAGGGAAATAACATCACGTGGTTATTGCAAAATCTGAAAAAAAGGAGCAAAAATTTACGCAGTGACATTGAAATACGGAAAATATAAAGTAATCTGAAATGGAGTACACACATGTTCTCTGTGGGTGAGAACGATGTGGGAAGCGTGGAGCTGGAGGAGTGAGCCACGCACTGTTGTCAATGCTGAATTAGCAATGACTATGCTGTGTTCCCTGCACCGCCTGAGCAAAAGCACTGTGTCTTGGAAAGAGGAGAAAGTAGGCACTGTCTGTACCTACTCCAGTTCAGCTGCTGCATTCAGGGCTTGGCAACAAACTTCTAAAAACCTGTTAAGGGGCTGGAGGGAACTGCCAAGTGATGAGGGTCTGTGAGGACTGGCTGATGTGGAACCTATGAAATTGGGAAGGCTGAGAGCCTGGCTAAGTACAGGGGTGTGATTGCGGCTTGTCTGTCTTCAAGACAGAGGTGGAGGAGCCTGTGGCTGAGTTATAGACTTCAGGTTTACCACAGACAGCTCTCAGCTCACGAATTTTCTGCATTTACTAAGGAGAACACTAAAACGTGTGTTCACACTTGGTCTGCTGAAGCCCTGCTGGGTTTTCAGAAGGAAAAACTGATCCATAAATAAGACAACTCCTTAGTGGTGGAGTATAGAATAAAGAGACAAAAATTTAAAACAAAGCAAAGCTGAGCTTTCTGGGACTAATGAAAACATCCTCAAGCCTTGTGTTTTTCAAGGGACTGCAGTGGATGATGTGGTATGTCTGTCTTTGCTTAATCTGTACAGCTAATTAGCAAATGCAGGCACAATATGAAATCTCTGCTGGTTGTTTCCATCTGGGAGACAAAGATAGTGGTAAATTTCTTAGAAGATTTTATGAAGAGCTGCCAATGACTGGGTCTCGAGGAGACCGGCCTGAACAGCATGGACTCAGTTGGGAGTCTAGCAAGTTGCACTGACCTGCATGTGGGAGTACATTTGACAACAGCCTGGTCATTTCAGAGGGAGGTGAAGTCAACTCTGGCTGCCACAGGGATTGCTTCTGCAACAGCTGGAGATTGTTCCTGATCTGGCATTCTTTTCTACCAGGAGAGAAGTGTGGTATTTCGGCACTGAGCAGGAATGGTGTTGCTGTCTTGGTACCGTTTCTTTCACGCCTCTCAAATGTTTCTTGGACTGGATTATCAGACACAAAATTTGTTTGCACACTGCAGCTCTTGGTGCATCACTGTGCAAAAGATGTTTACTTGGTTGTCTCTTTCTGCACGACCTCTTTTAACCATCTTCCATTAGGATTTTGCTGTAAACTGATGTATGCAAAGTTAGGCTCTTACCCAAGCAAACGCTTTACTATGTATTTGAAGACAAGCCTCCTGCCCTTGCTGAAGTCATTAAGACTACTTGGGTCGTTAGTTCTGATTTATGTGTGCATACATGGGACTAGCAATGTTGCTTAGTGGCTATGAGAAAATACTTCCCCCTAGGTAGATTGCTGACAAAACACAAGACAGGGGGCTCTGTCTGTAAAAATCATGCAGTTACAAAAACTCTTCCCCTTCAGCTTAGCCTGATGAAATCTGTGGCATCTATCCAGATGAAGACTGGAAATGTTTGTGTTCCTTTTTTAGCTCACTGGGTTTGTGTGTGTGCCACAGGCACTTTATATCGTTCTAGTATATTTATACTTTCAACTTATTGATTGGTAGATGGGATGATAGGCCTTTGGATTTATTTTGCTGCTTATTTATAATTAATTTGGCACAGGCATAAAAAAATCAACCTTTATTCATTTACCATCTATTCACCGTGATTGTTTTTTAGAAGGCTTAAAAATAGAACATCCATGCACTAGGCAGCTGGCTGACATACGCATAGTTCCAGACATGTTGCCGTAAGATCTGGCTGTAAATTTTATCTACATTTTTCAAAAAGGGGTTATAGTCTTAGGCCACCTGTACAGATGTGAGGAACCCCCAGCCATCCTGGTGAGTGCCTGTGCAGGGCTGCTGAAATGTTTGTCGGTGTGACTTCCCCCAGTGTGTAGTATGGACCTGCTGGATGGAACTGAAGGGGGAAGGCTGTTGTTTTGAGAGCATCTCTGTGTGCCCTGCAAGCTCTTGAGGGTGATCTGCACTGGGTGGAGTAGGAGGTCACGAGAGAAGGATGGCCAGAGAAGTGAGCTTGGGGCTCTTGGAGAGAAGGCAAACCTGCTACTTTCCCCATTGGCAGTCCTGTTGCTGGAGCCGAGTGATGAACTTGTAGAATAACCATGCTGCTCCTGAGTCCTGATTCATACTCCACTAGGCTGATCACACACAGTTCACAGGGACTATTCTCTGTATCACTTTCCCCAGCTGCCAGTAACAACTGCCTGTAATTTGCCTTGATAAATACAGCAGGTATGAGCGTTTAATTCAAAATGACAATTTAAGGTTTCAAAGCAATTCACCTGCTCTGCAATGCTTTAAAGATCTCCCAAATGCAATCTTTTGTATGTACTTAAAATCTGCCTCTGCCACTACTCAAACATATTTATAGGCTACTGGTGGGCTGCCTATGAAAATTCTCATCCCACAGTTTTTCCTTCAGGTTGGTGAATGCTATGTTTCATGAAGGTTAATGCTACAAAGAGAGAGAAGCAGCTGCTCAGGATGGGATTGTAAATGCCTGCTAACCCCCTTAATCTGTGATCTCGGTAATGTGTTCACTGCACACTGTAGAAGCACAGTTCTGTACCACTCATGCAGAATCAAAGGGTTGTTTCACTTTCCTTGATCCTTTCTGTATATCCACCTGTGTCTCCTTTGAATCACTCCTCCAAATTATTTTCTGCAGTATTCCACTCCTGTCCAAAAAAAAAAAAAAAGAAAAGGCTCAGGTCCTCCCTATTTTCCTGCCCCTCCTCCTCCCAGTGTGCAAGCATGCCCAAGATGAATCACTGCATAATTATATTCCTATTGCTTGTATCCTTCCGTTGGCTCTCCCTTTCCGCTTGTTTCATGCTCACTTGCTAATCAAGCCTAACATGTGGGGGCCCTGGTTCATTAACCCCAGGGAAGACCTTCAGCAGCAGTCTAGTGGACACTTGAAAGCCTCCAGCCCATGTCACGGTCCTAGAGGGCAGGCTCAGCACAGCTTTGCAGGTACACCATCCTGTAATGTGCCCTGAAAAATTGAGCTCTGCTTTAGGCTCCTGGCCACGCTGTGGCTTTGAACTGGTGTCTGAGGCAAGAGAAGAATTTGCCTGACTTTCCAGCTGTGCACAGGGAGGCACAAGCCAGGGGTGTGCTGGCTTTCAAGGGCAATGGTGGGTGGCAGGGCTGCCGTTATACTGCAGTCTCCTGTAATAGTGGGGTTGACAACAGCGAGGGAGCCAAGGTAGGCCAGCACTTGGTAAATGAGGTGAGGATTTCACTGGGATTTGGGGCTTCAGGCTTATGCTGCATTTTCTGCAGACACACTGCTGTGTTTGCTGGGGTGGGAGCTGGCTCCTCCTAGGCATTCCCCAAGAGGACAGCCATGTCTGTAGCATGGGGAGCAGGGCAGAGCTGCAGTCTTTGAAGGCTTGACAGAAGCATGCCCTAAGATCTGCTGATCAAGATTAAATATCAAATTAAGAAATGGGGGCTGGACACTCATGGAGTCAGAGATCTGACCAGGTAGACGTGGTCCTCAACTTCCCTCACTGACAATGAGTTACGTGGGTTGAAGCAGGATCCCAAGCATGTCAGGAGCCTAAAGCAGCTGGGTGCTATTCCAGTGTCTTCCTTCAAACCTCCCAGCTGCAGAGCTGAAACACATAGCTCTGTACATCAGGAGTGAGGAGCCTATGGAGTGCAATTGTAATCTGTTGTATGTGGTGTGAAAGTTGCAGGGACACCTTACTGGTGAGCTCTCCTGTTTCTCAGTGCCCTCATTACTGACTCAGCCTGTCTGTCATCATGTTGTAACCCATCTCTGTTCTTTGAACTCTCTCTTCTTTGGATTTCAAGTTTATGGCCTAGGTATCAACACTATAAGCCCGTTTGACCAATTAAGAACACAGTCCTGTTTCTATAACAGTTGCTGTTCACTTGCAAAATTTTGGGACTGTAGGTTACAGATCATCACACTTGTAGAGTCTACCCAGCAGCTATTTGCACATCACCACTTGTGTGCCAATGTAAATTAGTTCCTATAGCCATAGTGGTACAAAACAGCGACTGGGAAGTGCAGTGGCTGCTGCGCATTTCCGCATGCAGTATTTCTCCCAGGATGTTTAAAGGAGCCACGCCTGTGTACAGTTTTGACAGGTAAGTCCTATGTGTTGTCCCTCCTGGCTTCTATGGACGTAGCATCTGCTATCTCTTTGTATTCCAGGCACATCTCACTCCACCGTGAGTATGTAATATTGGTTAAATCATAATTCTGTTTTTGCACAGGGGAATGTCTTGTGGGAGAGTGAGCAGTATCTGTTTTTGGAAATCTGGCACTGGGGCTTGCTTGATGCGAGGAAGAGCTGAGATATAATGCTGGTTTACTTTGTGGAGGTGCACTCAGCCAGCACCCTATTTGCTTTGTAGTTGCTAAAGAAAAATGAGACATACAATGGGCGTTTCTTTCAGTGGTGCTAAGATACTGCAAAGAAAAGCTAGTCTGGAAATATACTCACTTCAAAGAAATACCAGCCCAAAATGTGTTCTTGCAGAGTTTGAATGTTAGTCAGCTTAATTAACATTTTGGCAGCTAAATACTAGCACTTCTATTTACAGGGACAATGGCCAGGGAATAGGTTATTGGACGCTGCAGTTCTGATCTGTTGTATGTGCCCGACCTCCATTTCCACCCTCTCTCTTTGGTTTCACTAGTTTGCTCAGCCTGTAGCCGTAATAATAAGGGCATTCTTCGAGTGTTAGCGGACATCCTGTAGCATAGCCAGGTGCTGCTGGAATACCACTCCCTGTGGTTTTCAACGTTGCTTAGTACCCCTTGGTCCCCATCCTTGCAGAGCTTTGTAGAGCCACCAGCTCCAGCCAGCATCCCTGCTTTTGGGAGGGTCTGGGTTTCCTGGTGGGAGCTGGGGACTTTTTCTCTCCCTGCTCTGGCTGCGCCTCACCTTCTGGCTGTCACTGCTTCTTGCACCTGGTTTCAGTCATCCCTGCTGGATTGCTCTGTTCTTTTCTGGCTTTGAGCTTTGTGGCTGCAGAGCACTGGAGTCCCCAGGCTGCAATTTGACCTGCTGCTTTTCCTTGGCCAGCTTTGTCAGTCAGTTTCAGCTGTGTCTGGGCTGCTTGTTTTTCTGTTGAGGTTTATGTGATGACTTCGTTTCTTCTTCTTCTTTTTTTTTTTTTTAATTTTTGTGCTGCAGAGCTCCTAGTGCTTCAAGACCCTTTTGCAGGTTTATTCAGTGCTTTAGCTCCCATTTCGTAGCTGTAAGGTCTTCTAGCCCCATGTGACCATGCGACACCAGCACCTCAGCCAAAACCTCACCTGGCCTTTCTGTGGAGCACGGGTCTCCTCTGTTTCCTGGAAGGCAGGGATGCTGCTTCGCCTTTGCTTGGTGGCTGTTTGCAGCAGGGGAAGGCAGGCCATGGGGAGAAAGCAATGCTCAGTTCTTCCTGTGCTGCTGTGCCCTCTGCAGCACCCACAGAGCTGGGTAGCTGAGAAGAGCATGCTGTATCCTCCTCTGCAGCACATGATCCCTCTAGGATGTGCTGGGCACAGTCGTCCCCTGGCGCAACCCTGCCCAGTGTATGATTTTCCCAAATAGATACAATATGGTTCTTAATGCCTAATTCTTATTCTGAGAATACTTTCCTGCTCCTTGCTGGAAAGATGATTAATACTGCTTTGCCCAGCCAGTCACACTATCCCCAGTAGAGCTATAAATAAATACCACCCAGCAGTTGCATACAGCAAGCCCTATTTTATTATTTTCCATTCATAATACAAAACATGAGAAGCGATTACCATTTAAAGAAGAGGCTGAGTAACAGCTATAGTTTAGTAGGCACCTCGCTCTGTCATCCTCCAACATCCAGGGGACAAAGAAATCCCACACTTATTTTTGTGTAAGTTTTACTGTTCTCTAGTTATGATGGTTATTTGTCCATCTAGTTGGCTGGGACACATGATTAAATGTGCCATGTGCTTCATGTGGCCCTAGGTAGGAAGGTTTTTTCCTGCTCAAAGTGAGGTGAAAACCCTTCACCAGGACTTGCTTTGTTCAGTGGAAAATTGGTTTCTTAGCCAAAATGCAAACAACTGTTATGGTTGCCATGGTATCGTCATTTCTTATGAAACAGAAGTCCCTTCCAATGTTGGGCAAGCAGTTTTTTCATTAAAAAAAAAAAAAGATAAAATATTTTTAAAATACTCCAGTTTTGGATATTAAAAATGTCAAGGGAGGACTGAAGCCCTTCACAGGAATGGTTTCCACTGACATTTTACTAATTTATTTAAGATTTGGAGTTTTCCTTTTTAAAAAAGTAAATCATGAAAACTAAGAGAACCCCAAAGCTTTAGAGATTCCCACCCAAAAGTAATTTTCAGCCAGCTGTATTAACGACCCTGTCTGAGCGCTTCAGGTGTGAGTCATTCCGGAGGGCGGGTGGATGGGAGAAGGAAGGGGCTGGTGTCTCTCCCGTGTGGGATGGGGCAGGTGAGGGGGCTGGTGATGCGGATGCCTCGGTGCAGAGGGAGGATGGGCCAGGCTCGGGGTGTGCCGCCGGGTCCCTGCGGGCACTGGGGACACAAGCCCCTGCCTGCCAGACAGCTGCCTTGCGAAGTCTCGGGCAGCTGCATGCAGTATACCGGACCCTTAGGTACCAGCCCCTCAGCGGGACTGTAAAGCCTTGCAGGGGAAATGCAGTTTTCCTGCTCTTACTGTCAGTGTGTGGCTCAGGGACTTGGGAAAGCCTTTCACTGCTGTTAGATGAAGGCTTCCAATTAGGAGGGTTTTGTTTTCATACAGCTGTGAGCTTTCTGAAAAGTATCAGGAAAAAATATCTGCCATGACAGTATTATTCACCAAAGCATAGTTTTTATCAAATACAGTGCACAATAAACGTGCAGAAACTACGTGATTTGTCGGAAAAAAGTTCAAGGCATTTAGTAACATGTTTCATAAGATTCATTTCTTTGTTGTACATCTCTAAAAATTAAATCCCCCCAGACCCCTTGCACACAAATTGTTTTATGATCTTTTTGTGTGATAATTCCTCCAGCTTACTAAGGCACTTGCTTAATGATTAACTGAAAGAACTTAATTGGTCCTGCTAAAGGCACACTTTCTTAGAAATCAGCCTATGGAAAGTTGTTGTAGGATTGCAGTCTTTGTGGTTTTGCCACAGGAAGTCAAACACAGAACTAATAAAAACATCATTGAAGAAATAAATCAGAATCAAGGTAAGGATTTACAAAAAGAAAATGAGAGCTTGATCTTGTGAAAGATGGTGGTCGTATAATTAATTGCTAAATCCTCATTGCTAGAAGCTCCTTCTTGCTAGCTTTTGGTGAAAGAGGATCGTATTTTTCACAGAACACCAAGTAAACTGTAGAGTAGTCATAAGCAAAAACTGGAAACTTTAGAAAAACAGGAGAAAACACGCCTCTAGAGAAACATCCAAATAACTCAATAATCACTTACTCAGGTCTTTGGCCCCCTATTCTGAGACTGGGGGATGAAGGTTATCAGTTATACATCCCTATTGTTCAAAAATCATGGCTACATCTCTCCAGATTTCTAAGATTTTGTTAAAAGTCACACACTTGGGGCTGGAGGGGAAAGCGTTTTCTCTTCTAAGTGCTCACACTTCTCTGTTTTTCCTCCCTTTGCTTTAGTAATGTAAAGCAGCAAAGGTTTCCTCTCCACTGCACAGACTTCAGGAACTGGTGCTGCTGAGGGCACTGCCAAGCCCTCAGGAAGGCCAGTGCTTTTGCCGGGGTTGGCTGGGATGCATTACTCTGGTGTCATGCACAGCTGGTGACCTCCTCACATTACCACTCTCAGTTAGGGTTTATCCTGGTACTGCTACAAGAATTGCCACACCAATGCTACAAGTTGCAGCTCTGATCACTAGGTACAAGGTGCAAGTTCAACTCCAGCGATCCAGCCAAAGAACCTGATGCAGCAAACCCTACTGCTTTCAGAACTTTAGCCTCCGCTTTGGGCTTGACCTGCTGGCCCTTTTTGTGAGATTTCTTCCTCCTCCTGTTCAGTAAATGGCATCTATCAGAAGAAGAGGCATGATCCTCCATAGGGATTTTCTGCATTGTCAGCAGGGAGAGAGCAGAGCCTGCCTAGCTGGACCCTAGAGAGCACCCAGCTCTTCTCTGACCATTGCTAAGGACTCTCGTTTTCTGTGTGGCTGCAATGTGAAAAGTCCCCACATCTGTGATGAAACTGGTCAGGTGCAGAGTGAAGATTTTGTCATCCTGACCTTCCTTTTCTTCCCCAGTTGGGAATTTGTGAAACTGAAGAAAAGAAATACAATAATCCTGGATGAGCACTAAATAATATTTATTTCTGAATGTGATGAAGCCAACAATAGTAAGGTGGCCACTTGGAGGCTAGTCTCAGAGGACATCCAGCTGGGCTTGGGAGTCTATTTAAACTATCAGGTCAGGCTACCAAAGTGAATTCCCAGTGTGATGGACTACAGGCTCTGTGCCCCCCCTGTTCCCTGTTTGCCTCTGACAATTCTGTGACTTGCTTTCCCAGCAAGGGACTCCTTTCCCTAGCAGGCAGAGCAGGGAGCACTCCCTTCAGCAGTAAGCAAGGAAAGTGTGCAGTTGGAGAAACTTGTGAAGTGGGAAAAACAACAGCGTAAACCACGTACTAACTCACTTAGCTGAAGCGTTGTGCTGATCAAACAAGCAAAACCTTCTGCAAACATTCTCAAGTGCAGGCCCAGAATTTTTTTTGTCAGACCACATTTAAAATTAAAAACTGTAAATCCAGCAAAGGAAAATTTTGAGCGGGTCTGCTCTGTTTTTTCAGAGGCAGACAGAGAGTCCACAATAAGAAACCTCATCTCAGCTGCAGGCTCAAAAATCCACTGGTGATCCAGATTACATTTTTTTTTTGTTTTCTGAGCCCTTTGTATATGCCCAAGGATGTTACGCTAAATTATTGCCCAAGGCAAGACACTGGTAGGTGTCACTTGCAGAAAAATGCATCAGTTGGGTGTTTCCTACACTTGTGGCTGGAGGTTGCATGTCCTTCCTTCTCTGACGGCAGGGGCAAGGATTCATGTCCTGTCCTTTCTTAGGATGCTGGTTTAATTCAAATAGGAAAAGAATCAGGAGCAGGGCTGGACTAAGCACTTCTAATAGCAGCTTTATGCATAGCAAGTACATGAGTGACAAGTGCACAGGTACGCAGATGAAGACTGCAAAGTGGTTTTCCTGGCTCTTTTCCCTTGCACTCCAGCCTGGTTCCATACAGGGACACATATATTTTATTGCTGATGTTATTTAGTAGACTATGTACAGGTCAGGGTCTTCAGCAACCTAAATGTTTTACTTGACTTCACTGCTGGTCAGCAGATGTTCTTAAATACTTCATCTTTTTTTTTCTTCTCACCTTCTGTCTGGTCCATATATTTGTGGCAGAAATGTATGAGTGCATATTACATCTGTCATGGTAGATTCTGTTCCCTATTCAACCTACCATATACGATTACAATTCCGGTGTTGGCTTCTGCATTTCAGGTATAGAGTACTGCAATATTTATCCTCAGCTGTAGGAAGTAAAGCACTTCAATTTTTTTATCCCCTAAAAACCTGCATATTGCAGGTGTGGTACGTAAGCATTAGAAATCACTGGACATTTAGCGGCTTAATGCTTAAGAATATGTACTGCACCTGGCCACTTTATTTTTTAAATGAAGATTTGGATCAAATAACACATTAGAAACAAAAGACTTTTTCTTTCTGTGTCTTTTTTTTTAAACTGATTATCTCCCTTGATATTACATTTTAAGAATTTAAAAACAAAACTGCTCAGTCTGGAAGATCATAGCTTTGTAATTTGATCTCAGACCATGCATTATTGATTTCCAGTATGTGAAAAATATCTAAAATGTCTGCAATAAAAATGCAAAGAATAAAAATGCTTTCACTGTTTTTGAAATTAAAATCAATTTTATATGCATTATGTTGCAGCAAGTTGAAATTTGTTAAGTAGGTTAAGTAGTGGGAGGAATATTACAGAAAATGATTGCATTTCATTGTAAGATAAATTAGTAAAAAATATAGTATAATTAGTATAGAAATAAAATGAATTCTGCAATTAAATACCAAAATACAGTAATGCAATGGTATTGCTAAGTGCTGAGAAACAGGTAAAGCAAAGGTTAAGTCTGACCTATAACAACCATCTCCTGCAAACCCCTGACAGTAACTCTTCCTTTAGTTAAGGGATCACAGGTTGCATCCCAGATAATAGTAATAATAATCTCAGCCTTTAATTCTCAATTTTAGTGCCTCTTTGCAGTCTCAGACCCAGACTGATAGATGACAGCACAAGGTATTTACCTATTTGTAGTGGGCCAGGACAGGGCTGCCGTTCTGGAGCCAGGAAGGAAACACTCACTGTATTTCTCCCTGCTGTCCTTCACTTTGGAGAGGAAGAGTTGTGGGGGGGCAGCAGGGAGATTGCGGTTTAAGGTTCATCCCAGCTGTACTTGACTACAGCACCACACAGGCTCTGAACTACCTGTTGAGGTTGTCTTTGCAGCTGGTGGGTAGCAGCAGGCAGTTTGCTGCATCCCTGTGGTGGGTAGAGCCATGTACCCCCACGAGCTGTTGTGGAAGACCAGGCAACAGCCTCCCTGTCTGCCTACACCTGGGCAGTACATCTAACATTAGTGGCTCTCTCAGATCAGCCTCCTTGCTCTGAGTTGCTGCTCATGAAGCCTGGCTGCCTTGAACCCTGCTGACAAAGCTGTGGGTGTGTGGCCCTGCTTCCTGGGCAAGAGCTGCATACAGGTGCCTCAGAATGTGGGGAGTTTCCCCAGAGACATGTATTGGCTCTTTCTAATTGGAAAGGTTTGCAGTTCTGGAAGAATCTGGGATTTTTTTGTGTTTGTTTTCTTGAGAGCAACCCTGTTTTTCTTCTTTTTCTCCCGAGAGCAGTTCTAGTTGGTTTTGCTATTGCACGGTATAGGATATTGCCCTTCCATCCTGGCCATTTCTGAATGGAGTTCCCAGGGGAACCAATCTTCTCACTGTCTGAGCAATTCTACAGGCAACTTTCGAACACAAATCAGTGCCTGTTTCCCTCCTCCTCCCACCCCCTCAAAGTGCCATCTCATGCACGTTTACGTTCAAGTTTCTCCTTATTTTCATTATGTATTGGAGACAAAACAACTCTTGCCCTTTTTGGCTTGCAGGTTCATATACCAGTGGGAGCCATAATGACTGGACAGCTTTGATTCACTCTCAGTTACATGCAGAGTCCTTTCACAGACCCAAAGAAAAGCAGACACTCGCCTCAAGCTTCTCTTATTTGCTGCCTTATTCCTAGGTACCGCTGCCAGCTCTGCCTGGTACAAGAGAAATTGTGTACTCTGGATTTTCTGCTCTCACAATATTTATTGGCAGTCTCTCTTGTGAGTATAGATAGCAGCCTGTCTAAGGGACAGCTGAGCTTCCTCTGGCGTGTCTCCGTACCCCAGCACTAAAAAAGCCATCCTCATTACTGTGAGGTTTGTAGGGATTTTTAACGTATATTCTACTGGAAAATACCTAATAGAAAAGATTCAATTAGCAGAGGTAAACATTTATTCCCTTGCCTTTGTGGTGACCGTCTCTTCTTAACATTAAATACAGAACTTAATCTGATGCAATTGCTTTTTTCCCTTGCTTGCTTTCCGTTATTCTCTTTAAAGAAAGGATAGTAAAGGTATATATACCTGTATTTTCCTGTAGCTGATGGTGGTCTGACTTCTGAGTGTGTTTACTCATTTTTGAGAACCCTTAAGATTTTTCAAGGAGATCCAAGGATGCCCCTGGTTTTCCCAGGGTTGCTGAATGGTTTGATTGGATTTGTATTGCACCAGTTTCCAAAAATGCAAGGTTAGTTTCTCTCCCTTTGGTCTTCTTTCATGGGTTTTGGTTTGTTTTGTTTTTTTTTCCAAAATAAACTGCACTTTACCCTCTCTTGCCTGATTCCACCAGTATAAGGCACACTTTATTAGATTAGGAGTAGGAGGAGTAATGGTAGTAGGAGTAGTAGTAGTTGTAGATGTTTTGCATTACTTGGCCAAGGAACAAGGTGGCTGGTTTTTATGGAGCGATTTTTGTGGTGGTTGCTCTGTTCAAGGGGAAAGTGAGATCCACAGCTGTGTATAATTGACTATATTGCATCTCCTTTTCTTTTTTCCCAGAAGCAGCTAAGAGAAAGAAGCCATTGGCCTGCGAAGTTGAGATAAAGAAAGAAATTAAAACTATCTATACTAACAGGTAACTAATTTTCCATGAAACTCTATTTTCCTTGTCTTAATGCAGTTAGCTTTCTTTAGCTTGGGAGTTTGTGACTATGTGAAATAACAAGATCATACATAGATTAGCATAATAGCAGTTGCAACAATAGTGGTTTTTAATAGATCATTTAGTAGTGCTTTGATGTTTTTAACAATCCCTAATGGTGCAGCATTAGAAATTATTCTCTAAGTGCTCAGAAATTAGGCCTTAAAAGGAAAAAAAAAAGTTGCTGTCATTATAGAAAAAGCCCCTATTGATCCCTGTCACAGAACTGGGATGCTATCTCACCCTCTAGTGCTTCTGAATAAATAATGGCCTTTGACATAATGCAGCACTGAACAGGTTAGAAATAGCAGCTAGCCAGTGAGAAAGGCTGAGATGTAACAGCTCCTCAGCTAAAATGAAGCCGAGAACTGCTAGGGGTGGGGTCACCTTTTCACTCAGTTTCTGCCACAGGGTCTAAGGAGAATGACATTTATTCAGAAAATGACCTGAGAGATTCTTGCTGAGGAGGTTCTTGTAAACAGAGAAAAAGGGATCTGAGACTCTGTCAAAGTCCTCAAACAGGACCCTGTGGTTGCGCCTGAGGTCCTGGGGCTGGATTTACCATAGCGTGACGCTAGTGACAGAAGTGGGCTTCACTGCTTCTTCTGCAGCAGAACCAGAGCCTTTTGGTACTGGCACTTGCCTTTTACAAACACTTAAATGGGACCTTTGCAATTTTTTCCCCCTATTCTAGACCAGGATGTGCCTCCCTGAGCTGTTAGCAAGGCAGTCAGAAATACCATCTGCCAGGAGTATTTATTTATACAAGACCTGTTGTCCCCTAACACAGGGGCCTGCCCTTCACATTGTTTGGTCTCTGCTGAAACCCTTCAGATGAAACCTGCTGATCAGTGCAGGCTGTGCAGTATTGCCTTGCATGGAGGTCTCCAAGGGAGGTCATCTGCGGGCAGCACACTGCTTGTCCCTGTGTGTGATGGGAGGTCCCTTGGCTTCTGGAAGAGAAGGGGTCACATTGGCACAGCATACACCCAAGATAATTAGGATTTGCTGACAAGGTCTCCTTAGAGCAAGGGGATCACTGGCACAGCAACATCTGTGTCTCTTTCTGCAGCTGGCTCAGCCCAAGCAGGTCAGCTTGTTGCTGTGTGGTAGTAGTCCATCTCAAGGCACTGCCATCACATAAGCCACAGGCCCTGCGAGTGCCCTGTAACCTCTGGAAAGGTGGTTTGTGTGGGGATGAATGTCACCTTTTAGGACAGGCTTCAGACATAATGTCAGAGGATTAAATACTGTAGTATGCATTTGCAAGTCACTGTCAGGGTTACCATTTTACTCGCATTCCATGTTCTAGCTCTGTATGCTCTGGTGGTCCCAGCTGAAAGCCTTTGGTCTCTTGCTACAAGCCATGGTTCCTGATCTTTCCTAACATAGGTCACATTAGTCAGTAGTGGTGACCCTGCATGTCTCTGATGGAGCACGACTGTTTATGCTTTTCCCTTTGGAAGCAGAAGTATCACTTTTTTGTTAACAGAAGGATTAAGGCATTGAGAAAACAGGCTTTCAAAGTATCAATCAACACAACAGGCCAGTTCCTTGAGGCACCTGAACAGGGTCTGTGTGGTGGTCTGAACCACTTGCCCCCAGGCTTTACTCTGTCTGCATAAACTACCTTTCTATCCCTCTACCATGCTGAGTCTGTAAGAGCTGCACTGAGATGTTAATCACAGTTGGCTCTTACCAGAACCAGGAAGGCTTGTGGATGTGGAGATGAGAAGGTCCAGAGACAAGAAATTAGTGAAACCCAGTTGCTAGGAATGGGGTCTTGGGACTAAATTTTAGTGATGATCCAAAGCTGCTGGAAGGTTAGTCATTTCCAAGAAAAGCAGAAACAAATGCTTATGATTTTTAATTACAGGACCTCTCAAAAAACATGATGTACCAGTCTCCTTTCATTATGTACTTGGGCAACAACTTTCATGAAAGTTGCACAATGTCTCCCAAACCTCCTCTTTCTGAAACAGCAATATCCCACACCTCATTCTTAAACTTTGGGGAAACACGGAAAGCTCCTAAAATAATTTTCATTCATTTAATAGAGAAATAACATCAACGCCAGTAAAATTAAGTTGAGCTATCTTGTGCTTACTCAAAGGCACTTTCGGACTAGCTCTTTCACATCAGGGGTGAAGCATTTGCAGAGACACTAGGTTGCCAGCCTTATTGTCTTCTGTGAGATGAGCAGAGGAGTGCACCACACTTGGGATTTACTGCATGTAGAAACAACATCTCCCTGTGGCACATCTCTGTGGGGCAGTGCAGGGTGTGAATGAAACAACAGAGAAAGTGAGTGAGAGTCTGAAATCATATGTAGGGCGGATACTGAGTCTGGGAATGGAGAGGGAGACACAGTGAGAAAATTCCAGAACAAACGTAAGGGAGAGGGTGCTACAGCTCTGTGTGTGACAGGGGAGAGTTTGGCTTTTTATGGAGCAAGGGGAGAAAAACAGAGAAATGCACGTGCAGTAATTCTGCATGGAAAGTATATTCCTGCTAGTGGATAGCAGGGCAAAGCGCAAAGCAAATTTAAGAACCGTCCAGGACTGGAGATCAGCACGAGTGGGGAGAGAGCTGTTAATGAGTGTGTGGTGATGTCGGTAAAAGATATTTGCTCTCCCTCAAATCTGTGAATCCAGTATGGTTTGTGTAAGGGTCTGTCTTAATGGCAATGAGTGAGGGGTGCAGATGAAGATAAAACAGAAGATAAAAGACGGATGGGAGGGGAAGGAAGATAGGCAACAGTGTGTAAGTGGATTATTTTGAGGGGTAAAAAAGTTTATGAGGAAGGCCAGGGTCATCAGAAGAAATTTCATGCTTAGCTGGACCAAGGCAGTTTGGGGCATATAAGACCAATAAGTTCCTACATGGGAATGGTAGAGATGTTGATAATGCAGGAGAGGGAAAAGTATTCCAGTTGTTTCTATCTATCTTCTGTGCTTGGAAGAAGCAGAATGAAATGCTGCCTACTGTATTGGAAACCAAGGATAAATCAACTGGGATTTTCAATCAGCAGTCTAAGTAACTTGCCCCTGTGATCTCAAAAGAAAGAAAGAAGCAATTCCTCCTCTCTCACTGAAAAAGAAAGTATTTTATTGATAGTATATTAAAAAAAAAAATCTATTCAAATGCTTGGAACACTGACAAAGTATCTGAAGACTCAATGCTGGCTATTAGTAGGTAAACAAGATGACCCAGAAAATCATAGACCAGTTGACCTGACATCACTCCTGAGCAAAATAATGGAAAAATTGATACAAGATTCAATTAGTAGAGAAATAAAGGGCAGGAATATAATTAATGTCAGTCAACATAGTTTTATGCAAAATAGGAATTGTCAAACAGAATTTATTTCATTCCATCAGATTGTAAGTGTTGTTGATGAAGGCAGCTATGGAGGTATAAGATTCTTTGTAATAATTTTGATCTTGTACCATTATCTTTCTGATAACCAAACACGTGCTATTCAACACTGAAATGTGTAGGTACTAAGAACTGGCTAGCTGACACAAGTAGTTTCTAAGGGAAATTATCATAAATATGGGTCATTTCAGTGTGTTCTATAAAATTTGCTATTGAGCCTATTCTGTATCTCTCCCAATATCTGAAGGAAAATACAAACTTACTGAAAAATACAGTTGACAATGTCAGGTATAATGGCTGCAAAGCCAGGGGCAAAAACCTGCTGTACAAAAGGAGCAATCAGGATTATTCAGCAAGCCATTTGAAGACGAATGGTTTGGTACTGTTCAGTGCAAGGCTGTGCATGTGGACAGGGAATGGTGGCCTGACCTGCAGAGTGTGGGATTGCAGCCTGGAAAGTAGTTTGGGGATCAGAGTGGATAAAACAGCTGAAACATGAACATGCAGCTGATGCCACTGCAGGTGGATCTAATATTGTCTTTGGAGATATATGCAATTGAGAAATGAAGACTAGAAATGTGATGCTGAGTATGCAATATAGGAATACAGCATTTGCCCGTGACCACAGGAAATACTGCAGAAAAGAGATAATGGTGTGGGAGTCATGGGGGTGTGGACACAGAGGCAAAACTGTCTTAAAATGCAGAAATTGGGCCTTTCCTTTGTTACAGTGTTTGGAAGTGTTGTTTGAATTAGCTGCAGGTAGGAATTGTAGAAAGGCTGAACTCTGCTGGGTTGCTTTTTACACATCCTTATTCAGAAGGTGTGACCTTACTTCATTATAAAATAGTTCCTTCCACCAAAAAAGGAAGCAAAACTTAATTGAAGTGCTTTTCACTTTGACTGCTGATTTCCAAAAGGAACGTCACTTTCAGCATTAATTCAGATCATCTTGCCCGATAGTCTCTGTGCAGGCAAGCTTAGAAAGCATTCAAGAAATCTCATTTGTCCCCTCCCCACAAGTGACATTAAAGCACAAGTACCAGAAGGATGCTTTTGGTATAGAAAAGAAAGGCATACAGGGAAGTAATAGTTAAAAGTCAGATTGGATTTTCACGATAGAAGAGAGTTATATGTGTTTTTAACCATGTTGGACAAAGTCATGAAAGAAATGGTGTCTCTCTTGTACTGTCTTTGAGCAAAGATGGGGGGCTTTTCTGGAAAAAGTGCTAAGAGTCAAAATAGTTTAGGGTGCTCAGTAAGATGTTAAGTGTGAACTATTAAGCAACTTGAGATATGCAGGAGATCCTGATACAGCATCTGACCATGTTTAGTCTTAAATGTGGTATCTAAAGAGAAGGTCATTGGCCAGTGAAGCATGTAAGAAACAGAAAAACTAAGAGTCCCAGTCAGAGGTAGTGCTGAAAGAGATGCCATAACAGGTAAAGCCGTGCTTTTCCTTACATCAGGGAGACTGGAGTTGGGCAAGGATTTTTGGCTGTGTTACTTCTGCTCAGTCACAATTTGGCACGTGACGTTGACCATGGCTCAGAGACCCACCATAAGGCTTAGGTGTATCAACATCCTGGGAGGGCTTCACTTCCGCCTACTGTGCAGAGAAAGATTTTTACCTACTTGCCCATGCCTGAACCTTATAAAAAGCAGGACTGTGGAAAGCCTTATCTGAAACACCACAGAAATGGTCCAGTCCTTGTCCTCACACAACACCTGTCACTCTGCACTAGTCTTTATAGTTGCTAGTTTATGGCCTAGTGTGGTTAAGTGTGCATAAATATTTTCAAGCCATTACACTGCTTCTCCAATACCTGCTCTGTTGTTTTCATTTGGCATTGAAGTGCCCCCTGTTACAGAAGGAAAGTTAGGTGTATGTTTGAAACTATCCTTTTCCATTTTTCTCAGCAGCCCTGGGAAAAAAAAACAAAAACAAACTTTTAACGGGTTCACAAAATAAAGAATGTAGCCTTAAATTACTGAGAGTATTTCCTTTTGCTAACTAAATGTAATGTCAAGCAACTGTCTGTATTTTTTCCCCATGCTATCCCTTTGCCTTTGTCCCTTAGGTACCAGTGACTCAGAATGGAAGCTTATAAAATATCAAGAACATGCAAAGTCTCTCACAGAATAAACAGTATTATTTCCTGACAAAACTGCACACTGACAATCATTGAGCAATAGCATGACATGCAGAAGATACAGAAACCCTAAAAATGGAACTGACGTGATTGTAAGACTCCCACACAAACCAAGAGTAAAAGAGATTCACAGGTAGGACTCAGTTAAACTCTCCTCAACATTGCTGCTCACAGATTACATCCCCAAGGAAAGGATATGTCTTCTGACAGAGGTTAATGACATCAGTTGAGGTTCTTGATACTAGCAGTCTTTTGCTTGTGGGAGCAGGGAATGTATGGTTTAACTCTTAACTGCCCAGACTCTCAAAGAAGTTCATCCTCCATGTAGACACACACAGCAGAAGTGCTTAGGTATCCAAATGTGCTCAGTGCCTGGCACTTGCCACCTTCACTAAGATTTCTGTTGCCTGGTGGTGCTTGGGACCCTGTCCTCTCCTGAATATTCTACCTGTGTGTCAAGCTGATCCTTTTTTTGTCTTGTTGAACTCTTCTGTCCTTCTTCCTCTGAAAGTTCATGGAACTTTCACCTCTCTCCCCATCCTCTGTTGGCATAGATGTATCTTTAAGCAAGATGTGGGGTTTCATTGTGCTGATAACTCTCTCCTACCTCTCTGCTTTGAATCAGTTGCTTTATATTCTGCTTCCGCCCAAAGCACCTCTCCATGTGAACAGGAATTTTGTTTTTTCCTTCTGACATCTCTTTGTGTTGTCAAACACAACGTGACCAAAATGGAATTCGAGGTGCTTCCCATCAGAATGATTCCCTTTCCATATAGATGTTGAGGTTGACAGTAGTATGGTGTCTAATTCAGTGGCTTCAGAGAATATTAAGCAAAAGCCCCCAGACTCCAAGCCCCAAGCACCAAAGCAGGCAGGTGTGAGATCTTGATAAATGGAGAACAGCTTAAAACCAAGGAATCTGGTTTTATCTGTCTTGTCTTTTTTGCCTCTTGGGTATAATAAGCAGGACAGATTCTCACTGCCCTCTATTCTGGCAGGCACACCTCTTTTGGGACTGGGTTTGTCTGTCTCTCATTTTAATGCTCTCATTTCATTTTAATAATTTCACAAAGTGCTGCACCCATTGTCTACAGCTGCCCCTTTTACTGTCCATCGTGTTTCTCCTCTAATTCCACCTCTGTAAGCTCACACCTGATGAGAATGAGGCTGGTGGCAAAGCACAGGGGCTGATTCCCCCTCCTAATGTGCCAGCAGTACTTAGTGCAGTTAATAGCAGATCAGTTCTCTGTCCTGCAGTGGAGACGGCAGTTATTGTCCTGTACTCAGCACTGATGAGGACTCCTTTTAGGAAATCAGAAACAAACTGGAGAGTCCACAGGAGGAAAAAAGAGCAATTAAAGGTGAGAAAGTCTACAATCAGAAAATGTTGAAATAACACAATTTCCTGAGAGAGAGAAAAGGAAAGGATGAGATAGCGTGTCTTTAACGTGTCTTCCACTGCATTAGAACATATTTCTAAAGAGGTCAGAGATTAATTGCTCCCAGGCTCTGGGAGGGTGAGGCAGGTAGTCTGCAGTGAGGGAGAGCTGCTTTCACCTTCCATGTCACTGCTGTGCTTGTGACAGTTGCGGTGGGGTCGGAGCTGCCCCACAAGCTGGTATTGCAGGAGGACGCTGATTTCCAGCAGGAGTTTCTTGGAGACACATTTGCTGCAGAACAGGTCAGGTTTTTGTCCTGCCAATGAGCAACTACCAAAATAATAGGTGCAGCCCAGCAACATCCACCCTTGGGCAAGAATCAAGCCTGACAGAGGAGCAACATCTTTCGGTCATGCTGTAGGAGCTTGGCAAGATGACATTGCCACAAAGTCTGCTGGTGGGCTTGAGTATCCAAGAAGGTAGTGGCAAGGTAGGGTTGTTTTCTGACCGTGTCTGGATCATGAGACCTGGATCCCATCATACAAAGTGGCAGAACTTCTGGATTTCCACCCACATGCAAATTTAGTGAGTACACCTTACTTCAGTTCATTTGGAGAAAACCTCCTATATGAAACAGTGCTTGTTTTGCAATTAAGGCATAGCTCCAGTGTGTCATATTATGCAAGCAGAGCCAGTATTTTGACAGGGTGGACAGTGGCCTGGTTTAATAAAGATGCCCCGACCTCACACTACTCTCTGCTGCTAGCCTGCTCCTTCATCACCTCCCCAAATAAACTTTTGTGATTTGTCTGGGTGACACCTTTTGAAGTCTCAGCACAGCTTGCCCTTCTTCAACTCCGATGAGAATGACAAAATCTGCTTCCTGCAACTGGCAGAAGGAATTGTCCTGTGCTTGTTAATAGGTCCCTGGAATAAATGGCCAGGGTAGGAGGCTGGAAATTGGCTTTACTGAGGAGCCTTGCCTTTTGGAGACTTTCTGCAGAAGTGCTGTTTTTAATTGGATGGGGTTATGAACTTTCAGAAATCACATGCACCTTTTCTCGTGAGATTGTTAAGGCTCATTTGAGCATGGGTATGCACAGCTCTTGAAGATGCTCTGTGTGTGTAGTTTGCTTCACCATCAATTCCTCCACAGCTGTGGAGAATGCTTCTAGCCTGCCATAACATCAGCAGGAAAGAGCGGTGCTCAGCTCTGCTTGCTTATTTCTGCAAGAGCCCTGAGCACTTTTTGCTGTGTGCAGAGCAAATGTCGCTGTCACATGTCACACTATGCCATACATTGAAGCAAAGCCCTGTCACTTAACTCCTTGCACAGGGAAGGAGCATTAAAATCTGAGACAGAGAAAGAGGGAGAGAGTACACTGACCTTCTGCCATATTAATTACCAGCAAGGTTCAAAAGAGCTGTTGATGATCATGGTATGGCTGGTGCATGGCCCCATGCTAGCCACATAGGATTGGGTTTTTGCACCCTGCCTAACTCAGATCACTCCTGTAATTAAAAGTGACAGAGAAAGCACAATGACTTCAGCATTCCTGGTAAAATTAACTTCATTTTTTCATTTCAGCAGGAGGGATGCTGAAATAGACCTTACACATAAAATGAGAATTTGCTGCATCCAGGGTCAGATTGCCCCATCTCTCTTGGCCAAAGGGTCCAGTCTTTTATCATCTACCTTCTTCTTGCATAGTATGGACACAGTATGGAGGGATTTGTGCTCTTTTTTTTTTTTTTCTCTCCTTATGAATCCTAGTGCATCTTGGGGACGGGCTTGTTTGATAAAATCTTCCTTTGCTGATGGCAAACAGAGTGTAAATCTTAGAATCCAGGCAACTGCTGTGGAAAAAGGCTGGCAAATATTTCCATATGATTTCATATGTTCTCATCATACATAATTAAAGGCAAATGCAAGAAAACAGCAGGCATTTTCCTTTGCTCATAAAAGACACAGGTTAAAGGATTAGCTTTGAAAAGTGCCTCTGAGAAGTAATGACTGTTCCTGGTATGAATGTAGTAAACTATAATTAAGGTATTTGGGGAATTGAAACAGATTTTGAGAACAATGGCTTATAATTTTATATTAAATAAGAATATAGCCTCTGTATAATTAAAAGTAAGCACTTAACTGCTGTTATTCTCTTCTTGTCTACCAAAGCTATTGTTTGTTTAGAAGTGAAGAAAAAAAGGAGGGGCTGGGAGCTGTGTGCATTATTGCAAAACAAAAAGACAAACTGGAGAGAGTATGTTTGCTAATAAGCAAGATGTTGAGTGATGCACAACAGTAAACAGTCTCAGCTCTCTTCACGTGGAAAAGGCACTGTTAAAATGGGGTGTTTGTGTGTGTGTGTTTGTGAGCTTGAGGAAGGGGGCATATGCCTTTGTCCCTAAGAAGAAATATTACAAGTTCTCAACTGCACTCAGAGTTTCTTGTGGGCACTCCTGGGAATAATTACTCACAAGTCACCGTGTTTGCATATGTGGTTCTGCATTTCAGAAGACATTTCTTACCACCAGTGACTATCTTATATATGTTTCAGTGATGTACAGGAAAATTTGGTCAGAGTGTGTTGGATAGGACTCCTCCACCCAATAGCAGGGTTTTTCTGCAAGGACAACTGCTGCATTTAGAGCCATAAGGTGACACCACCTTCTCCCATCTTCCCAGTGACTGTGCTGCAGGGTGGCACTTAAACTGCTGTTATTCTGCTGAAACATGTCCTTTTCTGTCTTCCAGCTGCTGGAAGCACCAGGTAGCCTGGGAGAATTTTGCTTATGTTTCCTGCTTCTCTCTGCCTTTGTCTGATAAGAAGACAAGATGGGGAAGAAATATCATCACTACACATAGGGGACATACAGAGCCAATTTTTATATATAATTAATGTCTGAGGGGTGAAAGTGGATTTTGAGAGCAAGCATTCTAAGGAGGCACCCATCATTCTAACAGAAGAGCTAACACCATGGCCTCTCTTCTCCTGCTGAACAACTGCATAGCAATGTTTTGCAAGCCCTGAAAGGCATGAAAAGCAACTGCCCCACTCTGGCATATTTTTCTCACTGAGATATCTGCCAGTCACTCTGAGGAGCCTGGTGTGGGGAGTGAACGACATGCCTTACACTGCTCATCCTGATAATGAATGCCACATTCACGCAGGACATGAACACCCAACATGAAGTCCAGTGAGCACTGGAGATTGAGTCCAGGTCTGGCAGAATGCCAAGAGGATGTGTGTCATTGGCTTTTGAAAGGACCTGGCATGGGTAGGCAGACCTCTCAAGGATGAAACCTAAGTCTGATGACCTAGCGATATTACCCTACAGTGATGGGCCTACATATGTTTCTGAAGTGGTTGGTATTCCTCCTCCTCCTCCTCTGCCACCTCCTCCTCCTCTGTATCTTATATCTAACAATTCATTTTCAGGAGATGGAGCATTTTATATTCACCAATGCCAAGTTGCTCATGACTGAACCAAGAGTGTGCGTTTGTCAGTCACCTTAACCATCCTCCATCAAATGGCAGGCTCAGCCGTGCTGCATATGATCTTTGTGGCAATTTTTGCTTTCTCATAAAAGATCCTTTACTACAGCAGCTTGAAGCTATGCTCATGCTCCAGCTTTCCCCTGTTAGTATGTGAGGACCCCAGGGGTGGTTATCGAGGCAGTGAGTTTGCTTTGGCTCTTCCAGCCTGACTGGGGGGCTCTTTTCTGCAGGCAGGAGGTCTCACCTCCTGGGGACCCAAGGGATCACACAGGTGAAAAAAGAGAAGGCAAGTACCTATTCTTGCTTCAGTCAGAGGGTAATGGCTAATGTCTCTTGCCTTCCCTTGCTGGGCAGGCAGCATGCTTTTCTACTGCCAGTCTCTCCTGCCAAGTATACGGCTTACACCTTTAAGCACCCATTTCTAGTAGGTGAGCAGATATATAAGGCAGGATGGGATCCAACACAACTCACCTTGCTTCAGTGTACAATTTCAGCAGCTGGATTGTGATTGTTCATGGCTGGTATTAATTTCAAGTTTAGAAATATTTTTTCTTTATTTGAATGCTGTTAGTGAATGGCCACAACAGAGGGCCAAATTATTATGTACTCAGATATGGTGCTTTCTAACGAATGATACTTTAAAATCATACTGCTAGAAGGACTCCACCTAGCTTTTAAATGCTGAAAAAGTCACCTCACTGGAATCCTCCCCTCCCCTTCTCTTCCTATTCTCAGCCCCATCTTCCTTGCCAACCCCCGTCTTCTCTTCCCCTTCCCCCGCTTTGCTGGAAAGAGGCATAACTCTCATGACTTTGGATGGTAAAAGCAGATGTGAACTTTGCACTGCCCATTGTGTTCACCACCTCCCTTTTCCTGATCAAGGACAGCTGCGCGAGGTTAAATTAAGAAAATGGGTGAAGAAGTGGATGTGAACAAGCCTTCCTAAATTTGTGTGGTTTGTACTGCTGAAGAATCTGTGGCTGAGTTTCTGTCTGTGCTGGATGCACTGCACTGCTTGAAGCACAGCTTCAGGTGTTGCAATAAGGACAGTATCTCTGCTTGACTATGGTATGGCAGTGGGGTGACCAGGGCAGAGGCTGCTAATCCCAGAAGATGAGCTAAAGGTAAAAGAAGCTCTCTGTCACACAACTATATGCTACCCAAATGCGATGGGGTTGGGGAAGCAAACATTTTGGTTATTTCTGTGTGTCAGGGGGAAATTTATGTTTCCTACTGTGGCTCTCCGCCCATCTCTTAGATTGCGCACAAAGGTATGTAAGAGAGTGCAATGGAAGAGAAGTGATCTCTGCCACCTAAGGAAAAAAAGGTGCTCTCTAGGCAGCAGCAGCCTTTGAAGACTAATTTCCTGGTTATTGGGCATGGGTAGAGATCAAGGATTATAATTTCAGCCATTCAGCAGATTATAGCATGACTGTATGATTTGGAGAGAGAAAAAGGAAAGGTTTCTTCCTATTTTGTCTGTTCTTACCCTACCACCAGGTGTTTTTCCAGATTGACAGGGAGACAGTCCTTATAGGAGCATCAGTGATGCAGCAGTAGCTGCAAAAGCTCAGGGCAATGCCAGAGGAATTCAACACCCACTATTTCAGATGCCGGCCATGACGTTTGGTATATCTAGCGTGCCATGTCACAAAATCTTTACTTTCGAAAGAGGCTGGACTACTACTGATGGGTCCCTGTGTGCCTCTCTTCTGCCAGCCTTGCTGTTTTAGCCGTTTTGTGTTGATTTACCAGTGCTTGGACTATGATTCTTGGGTGTAACAGGGAGTGCTGTTTTCCTAGAAGAACAAACGATGTGCAAGTCATACCTTTTGCCAAATATCCCTTCCATAGCCCTTTTGCAGCATAGTTGCCTCAGCTGGCCTTAGAGCTGGTCCACATTTTAGGTTGGTGACCTTCTTTGCAACTGGGAGAAAATGTACCAGGTGTATCTCCCATCTTACCAAGTAACAACCTCTGCATCCCTTGGTGATTATACTTTCCACAGTGGGATGACTGTACTTCTTCCCTGCTGTAGTGAATGTTTTTACAATCCCTAAAGATATGCAAATGGCTGGGAGTGCTCAGAGAGCACAGTCTCTCCCTCCTGTAAGGCTCTCACTGGTTTTCTGATCCCTTCTCCTCCATTTCTCCCGGGCTTTTCTAAATGTCTTTAGTTTGGCACAGGAATTAGTTCAAAGAGAAAAATAGCCACTGAATGCTCCTCACCTTTATCCTGAGTGGGAAATTTTTGCTGTCCTGATGCTGCAGGCAATTTTTCTGTGAATTCTGTCACCTGGAACTGACCAAGAGTAAAAAAAAAAACCAGCACGCTTCCTCTTAAACCATGTTCACATCATATTCATTCACCTCTCCAAAGCACCGCAAAGCTTCACAGAGTTGCATATTTAGCATTAGATCGTACAAGCCTGTTGACGTTAGCTGCCATTGCACAGAGATCCCGGGAGAAAAGCATGATCATTTTTACTTTGTGAATCTTTATTCATTGAACAACTTTTGTACTTCCTTTATCTCCTCTATGAACAGCACAAATGTGGGCGCAACATGCAAGGACGAGGCTGCGAGGGTTAAGCAGGCTGTGTCTGCAACATGCTTTGTAAGAATCACTAGTCTTCCAGCTCATTTGGACAAGGTAAATATAGAGCTGAATTTGCAATGGGAGTTTTAAACTCTGCAGTGTGATTTTCGAGGATATCTGTCTTCAGTTACAGATATTGTGTGCTTCCAGCTTTATTGTGAAGTGTCTACACTTTACTCTGGGATAAAAAGTCATGTCATCCACTACCCAGAAAGACTGCTGCAATGACTCCTTTAAGGAGTTTGTGCTTGCTTTTATATGTTTTTTATCTTTTCCTAGAAGATGTGATGGTGTATTATCATGCTACTTTTTCAGAACAGCTAAAATGCTGTTGGAGGTGAAGAAAATATCTGTCCTTTTAATACTTTTGTCAGAAATGTATTGTTACTTTTCCTTTATGTTAGGGCAGTGGTAGTCAATAACACTGAAAATGAGTAAAGAAATAATGCAGACTTGGATCAGGTTCAGTGTTTATGCTGTGTTTCTTTAGGAAAGAGAGCTGGAATTTGTCAGTAGAGCATCTCTAAATAGCATAGATTTTCACTAGTTGCCAGGAAGAATATTTAATGATGCTTGTATGAAAATAATAAATTTTTGAAACAAATAGCTATAGTGTAAGAAGAATCTGTGAAAGCTCACTCAGGTTTCTTTGCTATTTTTTCTAACTCAGTCTGTATCAAAATTGGTATCAACAATTTTTCAGTTTATCATAATCTTCATTCCCATAAATAGAGCACTTTGGGTAAAAATTTTGACAAAAATTTTGTTTCACAAGGTAGCAAGACCTGTTTCTAGCTCTTCATTTTCCTGTCATTCGCTGAGTGGCTTCTCACTTTCCCTTGAAGCACTTCAGCCTCTTTTTGCAAGGGCATATGTCAGTATCTCTTCAAAGCAGTAGGCTTTTTGGTCAGTACGTGCTTCAAACCTACCTTCACTGAAAGATACTTGGGCTACCAGGCATCTGCTCTTCGCTGTGTCCAGTTGCACATTTGTGCTGTGATGGGATATGAAAAGATGCACACCTGGGCCCTGTTCCACCACAGATCTATGAGGATCATGTAAGAGCTGACAGAGCTACCTTTTTAGTCCTACTGGAGGTGCTTGCTGAGGCAGGGGCATGCTGACCTTGCATCCAGACATGTGCCTATCCTCCTCCTTGAATGGCCCTAAACATCACTGAGTGTTGAGTCCTGCTTCCCATGGCCATCCAAGCTGGAGGTGTAACCAAAGGGCTGCATGCTCTGAAGTGTTTGTGGTTTTATGGTTACAGACCCTGTTGTGTCTTGGGTTAGATAAAGGGTTCATAAGAATGAGATAATCTCTTCTAACACTGTGTTGTTGATGCCTGGAAGCATTTTCTATATTGCTTTCCTTAAATCTTGCCTGCATGCTCCAAAGAAACGTTGCAGCCCTGGAAAGATGTGTGGAAGCCAATGTATGTTGCTCCAGTGTCGACATCTGTGAAGTGTTTTCTTTCTGGTTTTTTTTTTTGTTGTTGTTTCTCTTCCTTTACATAACCTGAGCTATTGCAGTGGCATGTAAAAAAATGTCTGTGTAAGAATATGTGGAAGGGTATATAAGGGCATGTGGTTTGTAGGCGTATCTCATTAATGGCTATTCAGCATAAAATCCAAGACAAGAGATGGGAAAAGTAATCAACCACGCCTAGATACCCACATACTAACAAGCAGGAAGTAACAGAGACTACTGAAGTCTAGGGAGCAGGTTGCTCAGTAGTTGGTGGGCAGGAGCCGCTCAAAGCCTTGGAGAAGGTCAGCCAGGAGAGATAGAAAGGGAAGAAATTAGGTTACCATGGGCCTCAAGGGAAAGAGAAAACTTGCTGTGGGATGTTTTTGGGTGTCGTAGGATTGTGTAAAACTTACTACAAGATTTTTCAAGGTGACTGTGGGAATGCATATTACTTATCATGGCATGTTCAAGGGAAGGGCCAAAGACGGGAAGGGGGGACTATTGTGGATCCTGGAGGAACAAGTGTGGGGAATGGGTGGGGTGGGAAGGGTAGAAGAAGCTGGTCACAGTGTAAAACAGGTTGTTGGCCACTGTCCTTGTGTGGCTGAGTCCTGCACCTGGACACTGCAGCTTGTCATGCCTTGGTGCTAAACTGCCTCTTCTGATTTTCTTCCACCATCTCACTCTCTATTCAGTGTGTCTTTGTGGGTGTCTAAGTGCCAGCAAATGCAGAAGGGACTGCAGGTTATAGGGGCCCATGTGTCTGAAGTGTCAGTGGCTGGGAGAGACCAGTGTGCGTGCCACCTTTCCTAGGGGACTTCAGTTCTCTGTGAGTGTGTGTGCACAGCTATGCTGTGTGCACGAGCAATCTGGTAGTGAGCTTCAGGCTGGTCTTGCCCCTGAGCAGGAGACCTGCACTGGGACAGACCCATGTTGGAGACGATGACTGCGTAACAAGCCCTTGGATGCTGGATGGTCTTAAGGTCTCATCCAGGGTTTGAGGGACTTGTGAATGTGTGGTTGGCTGTGAACCATGAGAGTGAGGGTATAGATAGCTCTGCTAGTGAATGTCAGTCCTCACTTCCTGGAGAGGAATACCAAGCCTGGTACCATGCCTGGCATCACTCTTCATGGGGCCACCCATGTGTGCACTGTGTATATGTGTGCCTAATGGTACTGCATGCTCAGCCTTGCAACTGAATGGAGCTACAAATGGCAGAGGTAGGAAAAAAAATAGGGAGTGTTCACCAGGCATTTTCTGCTGGATTTGGCTGCCCTCAACAGTTGTTATTGTCACAAGTGCCACCCTGGGCAGCCCTCTGCCTCCTGGACTATGCTGCATAGGATGGTCTATGGGATAGGGGCACAGAGTGCCCAAGTGATAAGCCTGTGGTCATATGGGCTGCCTACTGTGGAGCAGGTTAGCAAAAATGCTACCACGGGGTTATTATTCCATGCTTTGGAGACCAAAGTCTAAGTTTTTTTTATCACCAGGCACTCCAAGCAAATCCATCACCAAAGCAGGTATCTAGGGCATCTCTTTGTTGTAATCAGATTACAGGGGTCCATCTGTGAAATGATGAATATATAATTTTTTTCCCCTAATGTTACCATTTTTGATAAAGCAGCCACCAAAGGCAAGTGGCACAGTTCTGATGTCAGTAAATGCTGTCATTAGAAACTCCCAGAAAACCCAGAGCAGTTGTTCCAACAGCATCTTTTTTCACCTATTTAGTTAAGCTATCACAAGCATATTGCCCAAGTAATGAATATTTCAGCAGAGAAAACACACACTAAAGTGCTCTTAAAATGGCTAGAGAGTCCCAGATAAAGCTTTTGCATGTTGACCTTACCTTTCCCTTTCAGGGCACAGCAGAAACATATCTGCCTTACTGAAAATGAAACAACATATTCTTTGAATGCGTCCTTTTGCACCTTTTGTGCTCACAGTGATTAATTACACAAGGTTCATGTGCGACCACAATCTGTTCTTAAACAGACATACAGAACAGCGTGAATCAGCATAGGATAAATGTGTGTAATTCGAGGCGAGAGGTTAGCCTCATGAACTAATGTAATGCCAAAGCCAGATCCTGGCACTAACAGCCTTTCGTTCTCAGTACACAAACAGCCTGTCATGTAACTGAAATCTGCTGATTCCCTTCACTGACCTCAAGAGAGGTGACAACAGGACTGGTGAAGAGGAATGACTCTGTGGCTCCATTTACACATGCACTACAGGAGCACATAGATTAATGGGTTACACTTTATGTGTTTTATGGATGACAAACTGGCAGTGACATCACATCATTGGTACACTGGAGGGAAGGGTTGCTATTCAGAGAACTTCGTAATCTGGAGAAATGAGCTGAAGGGACCTCATGAAGTTCAGCAAATGGGAATGTGAAGTCCTGCCCATGGGATGGAATAACGGCAAGCAACAACTCAGGCTGGGGGCCAACTGAATAGGGAGCACCTTTGCAAAAAGGAAACCAATGGTGGACAGCAAGCTGAAGAGTTAGCAGTGTGCCCTTGTAGCAATTAGGGATAACCACATAGTGGGCCACATTAGGAAAAGCGTAGTCAGCAAATGGAGGAAAGTAATTACTCCCCTCTGCTCATCAGATTTGAGGCCTCAGTCTGGAATATTGTGCTAAATTTTGGGCTCTTCAGTACAAATGAAATATTGAGAAACTGTAGTGAGTCCAGCAGAAGCTAGGGATTAGGTTGGGGAGTTTGGCAGAGAACATGGTATCTGCTGGGAGAAGATGGGTTTGTTTAGCCTGGAAGAGAAAATGCTGAGAAGGAGCCTAATTTTGGGCTGTTGGTCAACAGCCAGCAGTGTGCCCAGGTGGCCAAGAAGGCCAATGGCATCCTGGCTTGTATCAGAAGTAGTGTGGCCAGCAGGAGCAGGGAGGTGACTGCTCCCCTGTACTTGGCACTGGTGAGGCCGCACCTCGAGTACTGTGTTCAGTTCTGGGCCCCTCACTACAGGAAAGACATTGAGTTGCTGGAGCGTGTTCAGAGAAGGGCAACCAAGTTGGTGGGGGGCCTGGAGCATAAGTCTTATGAGGAGCAGCTGAGGGAGCTGGGGCTGTTTAGTCTAGAGAAGAGGAGGCTGAGGGTAGACCTTATCGCTCTCTACAACTACCTGAAAGGAGGCTGTAGCGAGGTGGGTGTCAGCCTCTTTTCCCAAGTACCAAGTGATAGGATGAGGGGAAATGGCCTCACGTTGTGGCAAAGGAGGTTTAGATTGGATATTAAGAAAAATTTCTTCACCAAAAGGGTTATCAAGCACTGGAACAGTCTGCCCAGGGAACTGTTTGAGTTACCATCCCTGGAGGTATTTAAGAGGCATGTAGACATAGTGCTTAAGGACATGTTCTAGTGGTGTACTTGGCAGTATTAGGTTTGACGTTGGGCTTGATGACCTTAAGGGTCTTTTCCAAACTAAATGATTCTATGATTCTATGATTCTAAATCCTGTCTTAAACTGCCCATTGGAAGGTTACAGAGAAGAAAGAGGCAGGCTTTCCTCAAAGGCGCAGACTGAAGGGACAAGAAGCAATAGGAACAGGTTGCAGCAAGGGAAATTTTTGACTGAACAGTGAAAAAAAATTTCTTCACCTGAAAGCAGTATTGCCCTAGGGCAGGAACCAGAGGGAGCAGGACAATCCAACCACGTAGATTTTTCAAAACTGGGGTGTTACAGTGAAGACCTCCAGTGCAACATAAATTATTCTGTGATTCTCTAAGGATTTGACATGTAGCATTTCTTACTTTCCAACATGCTCATACCATCATTGTACTGCAGGTGTATGGCTTCTTCTGAGTGTCGGGGTATGGTTAGGGGTCTTCTACACAGCACGTGTGTCCTCTGATGGCACTCCTGCTATACGCATAAGAAGGTATTAGAAAAAATGTTCGTACAGCATCACAGGCTTGCAGAGTGACAAGGACCGATCACAGTTAGCAAAATGCTGTCTGTAGCTCACCCTTCCAAAAGGAAGAAAAAAAAATCCTAAGAGGTTATTTATCTTCTGAAATAGCCTCCAGACACATAATGGTTTGACACGATTTTTTTACTGGGCATCTTCCTATGCCTGAAATGTATTCTCATAAAACATTTGTTGCCATTTAAAATAAAACTTTAAAAAAAAAATTATTGATTAATTTCTGAAGGTAAGTCTACACGGTATTCTGGAAGCAGGTACATGGTCACTCATTCTGTGCTCTGAGCCAAATCCAGTGTAGGAGCTGTATCACTGTGGCTAGATAAACATCTACCTAGGGAAGACTCACCACATAGACACAGGACATAACTTAGCCCCAGCACCACCACAATGCAGTTTCAGGCTTCCAGTCAGCACAAAAGCTGCAAATTGACCTCTTTCTGCAAAATTTGATGAAGGTATAATTCATCTCTTATTCCCTGAGCAGGCACTACAATAATTTGCTGGCAATATCTGCATGTACACTTCTCCCTTTATGCAGAAATTTAGTCTCTAAAATTGAGGGAATGTGAACCATTTTCTAAACCAAATATTTCTTTGAGGTTTTCATCATCCTCAATATTTATAGATATTTACTGAAAGTGGCAAATTGCTACAGCAAAATGTGTCAGGCCTTCTCAGAGAGGAAAAGGTGAAGAAAGAAAATTGGGCAAGCAATTTTTAGCAACACTTTTTTTCCCCCATTTGATTGTTTATAAAAGATGCGATTCTTTTATTTAGGTTTTATTGTTTATGGTTACTTGCCATGTTTCTGAGATGCTTTTTGAGTTATAAATTGCTCATTGCAAGTATTGGATGTTAAAGATTCAATTTAATGTGTACTAGTTAATTTGGGGTGGTCACATGTGGGACACCACATGTTCCTGTTCTTTTTTATTGTCTAAATTGCAAATGTAGAACAAACACTTGCCATACACACTGAACTCTCAGTGTATGTTCTTCAATTTTCACATAGATCTGGCTGACTCCTTTTATGTTCCTGCCAATAAATTGTTTGTTTAGAATATGCAGAGAAAGCAAGTATGCAGAATAAAAGTTAATTTGTACTGAAGTTATCTACTTGCTCAGTACTGGCAATCCTGGTGTCCTGGTAAATGGAGATGGAGTTTTGATAATAAACATTATATGCTGTGCTATCACATGTTGCACAAACTTTGGTTCATTCAGTAAAAATCTTTCAGCCTGCTAAGAATCATTGGAAAAACATAATGAAGAGAATGAGCTTTATGCTGATAATGTTAAAAGAGGCAACATATTCTGAACTGCATAGATTTTGGAATGAGCTTGCAGGAAAGCTTTCTCCCACACTATACTGTAACACCTCTGTACTTCAATTTGATAAGACTTGGGGTCAACTGATTTCTTTAATATTAAGGAAAGGGAGCTTTAGTTAAGAGCAGTTTCAGTTGCTAAGACAACCATCTCCTGACACTGCAGTGTGGCAGAAAAAATGGACGATTGTTAAATGATGCAATGAAATTAATGATCTAGAAGAAACATAGTGCTAACTCAGACTGAAGCCATTTTTCCTGGAGAGCTATTCCGATTTGCACAAGATGAAGATCTATCATGCATTTCCTGAAAGGAAAAGGTGCTGATTTTTGACATATGCTGTCCTCTGTCCAGACTGAGACCACACAGTTTGCTGCTGCTGGGCAGGTCAGAACTCGTGACCTGGGAATCAGATCTGTTCTTTCAACAGCCCATGGGATAACCCAGAGCAGACCACTGATCTCCAGCTGGCAAATGACAGCAGCTAATCTGGCTTTCCTCTCTTCATCTCCCTCCCCAGGGCTGGAGCTCAGCTGCCACATAGTGCAATGGAACAGCAGGATTTATTATCCCATCTGTAGGGTTACAGAAGTTCCAGTGCCACTGCTGGCATGGTTCTGCTTCTCCAGACCTAGTGTAAATAAATCTTATGCAGATGATGATAGCCCAGACAATGAAACCACTTAACATGGATGAGGAGTTGCCTCCAGGTGTGATCCAAGTTCACATATTAGTCACAATAGGAAAGTCCCTCCTGACACTTGATGAGTTGGACCTCCATGGTCTTCTCCAGCCTTTTCAAGGTATTTTCTGCCTTCTGTGAGTGTACAGAAGTACTTTCTTCCCATAGGACCAATAGCACCACTTATTACTGTTATTACTAACCAGCACCTTCTATTCCAGAAACAAGTTACTTACTGAGCTGAACGCTGCTAAAAAAAAATCTAACTGTTTGAAGTTTTCTGTGTTGGGTGCCAGTCTTAGGTTGTTCATTTATTTTTTGAAAAGTCACTTAGACTCAGGCTGCTGTACCTACCAGTGATGCCTAGAGGGAAAAGATATTCCAACCATCTCAGAATCCAATAGATCCAGGTGATACTACATTTGCTGCACTCAACATCCATGTCTTCTGGTATATAGGTCTAAATTTGGCAGAGTGAAGTATGCCTCTCACCAGTCATGTGAAATCTCGCTATTTGGTGATGTTTTAAGCTGCTGTGAGAGCAGGCCGTGATGTAGTAGTAAGGTTGGTTAGCATATTCTTCTATGAGCACCTGTTTTAATTTGTTTGTAACTTTTTCCCTGGTGAGATAACAATGAGGACCTAGCTGTGAGATTTTTCCATGCTTGTTTTCCTTCCTCAGACTGGCTGTTTTGGAACAAATATTTGAATATATCTTATCTTATTTGAATATCTTATCTGAAATAAGATGTGGTAGGAAAGGAAGCTGGAAACATGTTTACCTTTAAAAAAAATTCTGTAACTATCTCAATATTTTCTTGTGTTTGCTTCCCTAACTTATGTAAGGAACTTGTTGTTCAAGAACAGGATCACATTTTGGTAAAAAACCTCACAGTTGTGTCAATGTCTTTATTTCTGTCTCATATGCATCAAGTTGTTCTTAATGAACTAGAAAAGTTGTCTGAATCAGAAAGATGAAATTCAGTAATGAACAAAAAAATCAAATGCACAACTACAACAGAAGAAAAGAAGTCACACAAAAGCACTGTGGAAAAGGATGAGGAGATATCAGGGCCTCAGACTGAGTTAATTAGAAGATATTGTTATGAAAAAGTCAAATTTTGTTCTTGAATTTATTACTAGGAGTATAATCTGTGAGACAAAAGAGATAACTCTTCCAAGTTTAAGGCTGGTAAGGCTGTACCACAGTAATTTTTGAAGTTGTATGCCAGGCTTTAAGAAGATACAGACAAACTGGAGAGAGCCAAGAGGAGAATGATAAAGACTTAGAAAAAAATGGGCTGTCGAGAAAGGCAGCCCATTTGACTTGAGTTTGATCTAGAAAAACGAGTGGTTGAACAGGACTTGGTAAATCTTCAGAAGTATAAAAGAATTGTTTTGAAGAGGATGATGATTAGGTGTTCTTTGTATCCAAGCAAAGCACAACAAAAAGTAATTGGTTTAATTTGTAGGAAGAGAAATACAGGTTAGGTGTTGAAAGCCTTTTCATATTTTTGCCGTCATTACACACTGTAATTGAAGCAGTCATTAAACAGGTGTACTAAGGTGGTGGTGGACCCTGACTCACTGGATGCTCTGTATGAGCAAACTGGAGGAATATTTGCTAGGGGTGGTTTAGATGTTGCTTGTTCTGTCATGGAGCTTGTCTCCCTGTGGCTGTGTTACGGTGTGTATTACTTAAGCACACCACAACCACCCCTTGATCTCTTCCTAAGACCAATGTTGTGGATATAGGCAAATCAAAATTTTTAGCAGCAAGGATAGTTTCCAATTCAGATTTGTTTTCCCATTTGATGTTAACTCATAACAGAAGAACACATGAAGGCAGCTGGGAAGAAGTCAATCATTTGTGGATCAGGAAAAAGAGTGAAAGAAAGGAGAAATTCCAGCCTGGCTGCGCTTGTACTTACACAAAAACCCTTTTCTAACACATTCTGGAGTGCAGGACTAACGCACAGCTTGACCACACAATTTGGCTGGATCTATAGACAGCAAAGTGTGGGTGCAAATGAGACCTGAAGAGTAGAAATGCGGGAGTTATAAAGGGTAACAATGATTTGTCCTTGTTCCCTTAAGTAAGGTCTATTTTTCTTGCGCTGAAAGCTTGACCTGTTCAAATTAGCCTTGCTTGCAACACAAGGCATTGCTTTAATTTGATTTAATTTAATTAATTTAATTTAATGCTATAAGCCCCTTATCTGATGAAGTTAGCTGAAATACTAGCTTGTTTTTCTGATGTATGATTTGTTTTCTTTTACTGTCATATTTATTTTTTCTAAGACACCTTTTTCCTAAGTAATTTTTTCTTCTTCTTCCTCTGTAGACTTTTAAAATCCGGTCTTTCTTCTCAGTCTTTCCCACTAAATTCCTTGTTCATTTCTAATGTCAGTTACTGTAGGATCCACCTACCCAAGCCCAACCAATTGTTAGTCATCTCCCCACCCTACCATCTGCAGGCCACGCCATTCATGGCGTCAAGTCCCTGCTCATCATATTTCAGTTACTCGTATCTTCCTTTCAAGGCATGGTTTACTTGGATGCTGTGCTTCTGCTTCCTCCTTCCTGCACACCTCTCCTACTTAACCTCATTTCAGGCTTCAAAGTTACAGGCAAAAAGATTTGTTGGATAATGAGAGAGATGGTCTAGCACCATGGTGTGGTTCAGCTTTCATCCTTCATTTCTGAGATCCAGGTATGCATGTATGGTGATGGCTGCACAGTTCTCCTGTTAATAGCTTTTGAAATATATTTATTGCTGGCTGCTATCCTCTTTACAAAAGATAATGACCTTTCCAGGACATTATCTCAACGACATATCCCAGAACATGTTTGCACCTTGAGAGAGAAATTTCACCAGTGAACTCAGAGGCCAAACAGTTTCTGGATACTGAGATTTGGGGGCATGTTGCATGCTGTACTTCACAAACGTAAGTGGAAATTGAACTTGTTGGGAAATGCAGTGCTGGCTATAAGTGCTAACAGGCTGAAAACTGACCCTGGCATGTATGGCATTTCAAGGGCGTGCATGACAGGAATAGGACAAAGGAAAGCATGGAAGTGACCTCCTAAAAACTGGAGCAGGTGAATAGTTCAGGTTGGCCTGTAGCTTTTTCAATTACTGGAAAGACTGCTGTTTTAGAAATGGAAAGGGGTGATGAGGGCAGAGCTGCCCACTCATGTAATGCAGTGGGAGGAGTGCCAGCTGCTTGCTGCACAGCTGCATGCCTGTGGCGTTAGGCAGAGGGGTATAAGTGCAGCCTGCAGGAGAGCCAGATGCAACAACACTTAACCCCCCACCTTATCACTCCACCAACAGTGAGAGAGAGGCTAGCAGTGGATTTTGTCCACTGTATGTGGTATGATCAGTTTTGCTGGAGACCAGAGGGCCAAAAAAATGTCTTCCATCTCACTCTCTTATTCTTCTTGGCAGCCTAACCTGAGCCGTGTGTCTCACTGGTGCAGGAGCTCTCCTGGGACGTCTTCAGTGACTTGCTGGGAGCAGAGTTGTGCGGGGGCATCCCAGTCTGGGCTGCTCACCAGGGCCATATTTTACCTGAATCCCATCTCCTTACAGGGGTGTTGCTTATGATCATGCAAGGGTGAGACCCCAAGGATCAGAAATAAGAGTAATTTAGCAACATGTGAGTTTTGGAAGGACGTGTGGAGATTCTTTTCTTCTGCTGCCTGTAGGAGGGAGGGTGAGCAACAGAGAGATGAATTTAAACGTGAACTAAATGATTTTTAGCGACTTCTTTGAGGAAAGAAAAGACACACTCTGTAGTCTTCATGAGTAATTTAAAGTGACAGAATCTGGTGAGAGACAGCAACATTTTATTAGGCATAAAACCATGAAAAATATCTCACAGTCATAACCCTGAGCCAGAAATAGAGGTGCAAAAATTCTGTAGTGTTTTGAGTGGCATGGTAATATCAGCACATTCAGTCCTGCCTTTTGAAAAATATGTCAGCCATCAGTGAAAGAAGGAGTGTGGCGGGTGAGAAGCCTGGTTCAATCAGGGATGGAGAGGATTTTTCTGAAACTTCTCCTTTACATCTCAACATGGAAAAAGATAGAGAAGGAAGGGATGTCTTCTGCCCACTCCTGGTGTTAAACCCAAATCAGAAGCAATTTTCCAAACAATTTGTGCATTTACTGAAAACAACATCTGAAGTAGATACTGCCTGTGGGGAAACAACACAATGTTTTACAAAAGGGGACTGTGAAACATAGTGCTTTACAATCTTAGAAGCACTCCAATATGGTAAAGAAACAAGTACCAGGTAATAAGAAATGATAGGTTATGCAAAAAGGAGGGCATGAGAGCCTTTTCAATATTGAGAGATTGGAGAAGGTTTCAGTCCAAACAATGTGCAATGCAGCTGTATCTGCCACAGCATGAGGGACACTGAAAGGCACTTCTGCTGTTGCTTGCTGCAAGGGCAACAATCTTTCCAGCACGCCGCAGGGAAAGACTGCGTAGGCCAGTGTTCTGCAGTTGCTTTTGGAGGTGGAGGTTAAAATGCTCTGCAGCTGGGTATCTGGTTGGTAACTGACAATAACACAGCCAGGTAGGCTGTTGATGCTAATGGTACCAGCTGCTCTGTGCACACAAGGAGTTTTTCAAGAACATGTACCAGGATCTCAGAGGTGGCAGCTTGCGATTAGCACCATGAGGACCTTAAAATGAGTTCTTGTCATGCAAACTTGGATTGACGATGCCACTATCCAACCTCTCCTCCACCCATGGTTCCACTCCCATGATGTTTCTAAGTTACAGGAAGCATGTCACCCTTCCTGACTCAGTAGAGGTATACATGAGTGAGTCTTGGGGTAAAAGTGGGCATTGCATGTAGCCAGGCCATACGTGAATGTGTGCTGGTTTTGTAGAATCTGCAGGAAAGCAGTGAATTACATGAGAGATATTTGGTATCATCTTAATGAGGACTACATATTGCATCTGTGTGCCTTCCATCTGTATTTTACCTCCTTCATCCTACCTTTGCTTACCAGACCAGTGCATAATTAAGATGCCTATGTCTCTTCATGGACATTTTTATCAAGCTAAGGTTTTCTTCTGTAAACTGTGCCTTTCCTCTTGGGAGACTTCTGTATTTTCAGGCCCCACTGGAAGCATTTTGGAGTTTGCCTACCATGTGCAATGAAGATGCATCAATATTCTCTGAGGTCCAGAGATGTTATGTAGGTGCGTTAGTACAGCAATCTCTTTGAGGCTAACTAATCTAGCCAAAAAAAGTAGGATGGATTAACTGAAGTGAAGCACCAAACTAAGGTGTCCCCTGTACTTCTGTTTTCTCAGGTTTCTCCATATGCTGCTGCGTCACGGTGCATAAGCTCGCCCTTGCTTGAGTTCAGTGGGAACTAGGTCAGACCAGTACTGCCAGACTGAATGATTTCATTGCAACCTGTGCAGTTTGGGGGTGTGCTTTTGAAGCTTCCTCAGAAAGGATGGGAAGGAAGGCTGCTGCCTTACAAACTTGCCCTCATTCAAAGTCTGTCACTTTCTGTAGCTGCCTGTAAGACAGAGCCAAGCCAAATGGTTGCTTTCTCCACTTGAATCCTGAAATGCAGCATCCATTTTCAGCTGTGTTGAAGGGACGCCCACTGGCAAAAAGGCACCTGCTCCAGGCTTGGGGAGGGTGAGGTGCTGTGGGGAGCCTGGCATGGAAAAGTGAGAGGGTGAATACTGGAGGGGAGAGGCATGACAGAAACAGAAGAGTTGAGTTTGGAAGAAGTGCTAAGTGCAGCAGAGCAGGTTATTGAGTCCCTGCCCAGAAAGGAAGGACAGAAGGGTGGCATTGCCATCCTCATTAGCTAACTGAGACTCAGGGGAATTGGTGAGAGCTGTAATAGTGATGTGAGCAACCCCTTCAGTGCCCAAATTTTTAAGAAGGGGCAGAACTCTCTGGGAATGCATTCACAGGGACACAGCAGCAAGGCGTGTCTTCCTCAAGGGCTGAGCCTCCCTCTGTAGAGGAGACTCAGGAGAAGCAGGAAGCCTAAAGGATGTAGGAGGGATGCTGGCTCTCACAGACAAGGGAGGGGAAAGGTAAGGAGAAAAGTGTCTTTTGTTCTGTTTGGGAAATCATAATTCAAAGATTTGAAGCAATCAGTCTGAAGTTCAGATAAATAGAAATTATGTGCTTTGAAAGTATAGGAAGAGAAGATTAAAATTACCCAGACTGTAATTATAACTCTTGCCCTCTGCTCAGATTTACATGTTTCCAACAGGTAGAAAAGTGGCAGCTGTTGTAAAAACATTGTTCTACTCTTATGTGTAAAGAGCTGTGCAGTTCACAGAAGTCTTAGCAGAAAAATGAGTCAATAACTTGATACATAAGGACAGACATTTATTATGGTAGTTAATTTTCTGTTAATTTTCTTTCTGTTGTCTTGGAGGGAAATCTGAAGCTAGAGTGAAAATAGGGAGGAAATGGGAACTCTAAAAAGAAAGGAAGCTCGTTCCTGCAGCTTTAGAGGGTAAGTGGAAGGAAAATAAATTCCATAACCAAGAAGCCAGACTACTTGCAGATCACTTGCGGCTGACTTTGCAACCAGAAGTATTACACACACTCTGGCAGAAGGCCTAAGGAGGCATAGCCATTTTAGAAGCTAGGCTGAGCACTGTGATTTGTGTTTTCTTTTCTCCTGGTTTCAGTCCCATGGTGAGGATAATGGTTTCATGACATCTTTTCTCATGGCAGAGGGGGATCTGGGTAGTTGGCAATGCTGAGAATGCCATAAAGATGACCTTGGTGAGGGCAGTGTTTCTGGACCTTTGAGAAGTCAGACATGCGTACCGTTCTCCCTTGCTTGAGAGGCAGGCATCACACTGTGTCTGGACGACACAATACCTTCCATGCTCCTGCAGGATAGCCTGTGTTTCCTCCTGCCTTTTGGAAAGAATTAGCAGTTCCCCACCAGGGGCAACACGCAGCTGCAGAAGGGAGCAGGCATGCTGATTCCTGCTACGTGGACCTGAATAAAAATCACCCTACACACTCCATGAAAAGCAAATGAGGTAGCACTCATCTAGATTCTTGTGCAGTCCAGCCTCCTCACAGTGTCCAAGCTCTTCTGTGATGGACAGCCACATTAAAAAAAGTGAGATTTGAACACAGTTTTGCAGGCAGTCCAGGGACGTGCGTTATGTTTATCTTCCACCTGAGCATATTCCGTTACCTGTGTTCAGTCAGGGTAAAGGAGAAAGCAAAACTCTTACATTGGCAGTGTTATGCAGATTGTGTTTTCATAGATTTTTTCTTTTGAGAGTGGAGTGACTTGCCAAACCTTGGATGTGACATGTGACTGGAGATAAATTTCCATATACTGTTTAAAGCTTGTTACTATCACAGTTCACTTGTCATTTGTACAAAGAATACATGTACCTTAAGTGTAAATATCAACACAGAGTTACTACACTGTAGCGACTGTCATCCTGCAGATCTGTCTTCCCAATCCTCTTTAACTTTGTTGCAGTGTTAGATGTAATGCCAGGATGTAGCAGCTAACATAAAAGTCTACTAACAGGGACTTATGAAGTTCTCAGTATTTCTGATGCATTTATACTACAAAAGCAAGCTGCTTTGCCTGGGGAATTGCTCAGTGTCTTTGTGACTGGGTAGCCACATTTTCATTCTTCTTAGCTTTCTCATTCTACCTTTCCCAGCTCTTCTATAAAGGTGTTTATTACGTCTTGACCTAATTGATCTTGGTTTTACATTAACATTGATTTGGATATTACAGGATCGCTGTTTCTGAAGCTGGTTTTCATGGCAGAACATTTTTAACAACCATAATACTGACTTACAAAAGAAACCTTTTCTTGGATGAAGTTCTTTTTAACTCTGGGTGTCTCCCAGAGAATGAGAGACAGTTGTTCGATCTTAAACAGAAGAGAGTCACTAAAAGATTGACAGGAACAACCTGAAAGGCCTGTGAAGTACTTGTTAGGTCATTGTTTTTATGGCCATGGTGCTGTTTGCACTTTCTGGATTTGTGCCCATTCATCTATTGGACTTTGAATTTTTCTTGTTTGCTTTTATGACAGCTGGAGTGAAACAGGTGTGCCTTTTGGTCTCTGAAAGGCAGGAAAAATCAATATTTCAGCATTTAATTATGATTGTATACTTAAAACTACTTTTGCCACCTTTGCCTTGGATTTCCATTCTAGAGGTACAAGCCAGATTTTTAACCAGAGGATAAAATACAGCTTTTTCCCTGAAAGATCTTACTCCTGACATGCAAATTTATTGTTGCACTTGCTTTTATTTCCTTCCTTAGCAAACATTTAGCACCAGTATTGTCTCATTTCTGTCCCATAACTCCTCAACAGAATGTGAGCTCTCTAGGGAAGGATCCACTTTGTGCATAGAGCACTCCGCTGAGATGTGGGGCAAGAAGGGGTGGGGGAAATATGTGCCACTATTTAACTCTTGGGCTTCTAGGTATTGCTGCAGTACAATAAAAAATGACAACTTCCAGATTTTTCACCACCACTGGGAACAGTAGATACCTTCCTGCCCCAATTGCCTAAATCCCATTGAAAAAGGGCTAGGTCTGATTTTTCTGGCAGACACAGAATAATTAGAAAGCAGTATGAGTGTTAGGACCTTTCATTTTGCTAGTCTGAGACTCCAAAGGCATTTTGAGCTCCTCATATAAATGGCTCAAATATTTCCTGCCATGTATTTATAGTGAGGTGATTATTAGCAGTGAGTTTTATTTATCTAGATTGCTTGAGCAGAAAGGAGTCTTGTTCACATGAGTGTTGTCGGGAGATGAGACAGCCCCCTGGATACCCTCAGGTAGTCAGCTTGAACACAAAAGGTCTTTGCCCCTGAGGAGGCAAGTGTGCGCACCAGCTGGGAGGGAATGTCTCACCATATGACTGCATGGCAGGACTAGGCAGTGGAGCACTTATAGCCACCAAAGTGAGGAGCACTTGTGCCTGCAGTCACACCAACCACACCAGAGCCATTCATAATCCATTGCCCTGAAGGCAAAGGAGCAAATGGGGAAACTGGGGCAAGGGGTGCTGCAGGAAGGATGCTTCCTGGGAGAGACCTTTACAGGTCAAGGTCAGGTAAACGATTAAGGACATGAACCATGTCCCCTGAGGTGCATTGCTTTGTGTTTGCAGGTAACAAGCTGGGTGGGTCTTTGCCTTCCTCTGCAGAATGCAAACCCAACCTTTGCATACAAAATGTCTCTCGGGGGTCTGATGCTGGACTGCCTGAGCTCCTGGGAGTTTCATCCCGTGATTTCTGACCCTGACCTTTGTCGTGGCAAGGATTTGAGACATTATCATATATGCCCTCTTTTTTTTCATAACAATGAGGACAACAAAAAGAAAATTAAGGCAGAGACAAGCTTCCAGTAAGTCATTACTTTGCAATCATTACCCTTTTTTTCACCCGTAATGTTTGTTTCCATGGAGACCGGAGCAAACCAGTGGCTAGAGCATGCATTCTGCTGGTTCCTGTTTCCACAGAAACATGTACACTGGATTGCCAGAGCCGAAGTTACTGTTGCTCAGCCAAACTAACTAAGTCGCGCAGTTCAGGAATAACAAGTTTCCTTCCAATTTTGTGCTCACTCACAGAGTGGCAGAGCAGCTTATGATGATCTTTCCATGTCTGTAGTGTACTAATCCCAGGACATCGCAAGGAGCTTTGCTGGCTGTAGGGTGGGATTACCAAACCGAAGACACCTAGGAAACATCAGTGGTGTAATATGGTTGGTAATTAATGCTGCAAGGAATGAATGATGATTTCTGTGCAAATAGAGGCTGCCTTGTCATTGCAGTTTGGTGCCATCCTTGGTAGGCTGTGAGACCAGGTATAACTGCCTTGTATGCACGCATAATATTACATGTGCTGTTGTAAAGGGCATCCAATGTACACGGCATAAGGATTTCCCAGAGAGATATGCTTGTTCTCTCCGGTAGCTGGGGACAGCTGCTGCATTATTGATCACTAGAGATGCTTTTGCATGACCAAGCAAATAATCTGCTTACATGATTAGTGCCTGCTGCTACAAGAAGCTCTCCCTCTGTACCTGTTATAACTGCTCAGGTTGTCTTGCTTCCTGAATTTAGGAAGCAGACAGTTGGCTGATGTGAACTTCAAGTTGGATAATTTAGGGAATACACTGTAGTGCACAACATTGTCAGAAATGGAGTTCCTTTAGGTCAGAAAAAATAAGATTTGACTTAATTTCTTATCAATCTTTATACAAATTTCTTTATAAGTAACCAATAGCTAATAGAAAAGTTGGTCCCTTGTGTGACTATAAATATATGACATTTGCTATGCTTTTGTTTATAATGTTTCTGTCACTGGCATTTGTTGGTTCTATCTAGAAGATGCACATTTTTTGATTGCAATTATTCTGCTCTTTAGACAAACACTAAGAATAATGTTCCTGGCACAGCAGATCATTGGAGAAAGGCTTGAGAAATGATACCAAATCCAGCTAATTGCATTTCTTTAGGAATAAAAAAGGAAATTTTGTTTAGTTTGGAGATCTGGTTTTAATATGCTGGATTGTCATTAGTAGTCAGATTAAAGGCCATTGTGAGATAAAAATTATCTCACAAGTCTGATCCTTCCCTTCAAAACTCTATTTGCACTAAGTATCGGATCAAGTATTTTTCAATTCTTTCCAGAGAAGCCCAACCTGCTGCATTGGAGAAGATATGCTTTCATCTATTACTGCCATATATAGGACCATAACCTTGTGGAATAAGCTTCCCTGCCAAGAAAATATTCTTTCTGAATTTGAAGCAAAAAAAAATCCACTGCTTTCAGAAATGGCTTTTCTTAATGGTTAATCATCCTTGCTGTAACAAATTGCTCCTTGTTTCTAATTTGTCTGGCATTAACTCCCAGCCAGTGAGTTTATGCATGTCTTTTTTATTCATGTTAAAAATTCCTTTAATATTTGTGATTCTTCTCTCTCTGAAGCTGCCTGTACTCTATAATCTAGTCACCCCTCTATCTTCTGGATATTTTTTTGTGTGAAAGAATAAGAAGCTCAGGCTCCTTGAATCACTTACACAAAAAGGCTGTCCACAAACCTCAATTTTTTTTTTTCTCATGACAGTCTCTTCAATTTATTTTTAACACCCCTTTAAAAGTACAGGGTAATCTATTTTTAACATCCCTTTAAAAGCATAGGCATTTGAACAATTTGTGGAATTCTGATGCTGAACGCAACAGTTCTGTTTAGAGAGCTGGAAAGGCCTCAGCGCTAAATTCTATTTCCTCATTTATACACCTGGAAACTCATTCACTTGTTTACTATTATCATGTTGCACTGCGGGCTTACAAGTAATTTTCTGTTGTGAGTCCTAGAACTTTTTTGCCTCTCTTCAGCATTCAGTTCTGCTGATGTGGCTTAGGGTGTTTAAACTTGTCAGTGCTACCTCTTTACATCAGACAATAGCTTATGCCTTTTAACGTGCAGATCTAATTTTTGCCAACCAAGCCTCACTCATTTGTCCAGTTTTATGAGGAATTATGGGTGTCTGGACATGGGACATGCCAACAGAGCTGCTCTTGTGCACTCTAGTGTGGTACTGAGTCCAGGTGATCAGATGCTGCGTATCACAGTCCAGCTCCAAAGACTTAGTCCCCCTAGAAAGTGCAAGGCCAGGCAAAGAAATTAAAATGTGCATAATACACATGCTCTGTACTAAGGAGTTGTACAACTGCAGCACAGGGAACTGGATACACTCTTCACACTGGAGTGGTTACCTTCCCTGGAACCATTACTCATTTATTTGCCTTCCCATGTGTTACTCTGTGCAGCCTTTCATCTTCTGCAAAGAACATTTATTTCTTTAAAAGATATTCATTTTAAGTGGGTGTATTCTATTTTTGACACATTCATTTCATATCATTAGAATATCACCCTGCAGTGCTGGGGTGTATTTTTCCTTTTTTTTTTTTTAATTTTTAGTTTCTCGTATCTGCGACTGGCTGTCACGATGGCATCTTTCCTCCATGTGAGTCAGGAGAGAAGCCGGTTTCTCAAGTCATCTGCGTCTTCCATGTGTCAATTGGCAGCTGGGCACCAAGAGGGGTGTACTGCAAATTGCTCTGGGGCTCCTCTGGCGGGAGAGGCACGAGCAACTCCCACACCCCTGACACTGATCTCTGCCTCCCATACCCCTGAACGCAGCCCTAGCTGAGGGCTGAAATCGGATTCAGCTGCCTCATGCTAGGCTTTGTTTAACAACCTGACTGTCAGGAGATGAACGAGGGTGTCCAGCAGGGCAGGCGACCTTAGTCGTAGGTGCTGATAGGGCCCACACGCCCTCGACCATAGCGGAATGGGATCCAGTCTCAGTGGGCTGCCGAGGGCTGCCTCTGTCCGCCCTTCCCACATTGCTCTGTGTGTCTGCAGCTCTGGCACTTTCAAGGGGAAGTATGGAGAGGCTCGATTTTCCAGGAAACTTCAGAAGGAAAATAACCCTTTTCTTCCTCGATCTCTGGAATGAACTGAAAAATATCTGACCTGATGGTTACTGCAGATGGAGGTTTGAAGGTGAGGATCAGACTTGAAAGATAAACAACTTTTTCCCTGCCTCTTCCGGGTGGGCCTGGTGTTATCCTGCTGGTAAAAGCCTGAACAAGATACTGGACTAATCAGTGTTGGCTGTGTTTACCGGCAGCAATCCTTCTGTTCATATGAAAAATGATGGTATGACAAGAGGAAACAAAGATGTTTAAGAGTCAAAAAAAAGGTTAATAATGGGGACTCTTTGGACCAGAATTTAGAATCTGAATGGAGGAACAGCTGGAAAAGATTTGTATATGTGCATGCACCCATGCGTGTGTGTCTGTGCGTGATGTCAAGTGTTTGAAGTAGTTACACAGTAAAAACAGTAGCATTTACAGAATCAAATGATTCCTTCAGCTCCAGCTGTTGGGCAAAAAATTAAAAAAAGTTAAATAACTTATTACAAACCTACTACCAATTTTTGTTGACTGAGTTAGTCAGTGCTCTCTGGTGCTTTTCCTTCCCTGGCAGGGTATTGTGTGGCAGCAGGGCGATGAAAGCAGTAGGCTGTCCACAGCCAGCTTGGTCTGAGCATGGAGCAGGACTCTGGGGGACTCCCAGTCAGTGTGTCGGAGCGCAGCAGGTTTGACGAGTCTTTGCTAATTTGGAAGGAAAAGAAGAACACAGGCATCAGGTAAAACAGCAATGCATGCCAGCCTTTAATTTAACTGTTGTTCATAGGATGGCAGATTTGTCTCAGAACAGGAGAGGAACAAAATATGGTGAAGCTGACCTTAGCATGTTTGGGATGAGGGCCTTCACTTCAGCCTGCTTCAAACTATGCCTCCCATACCAGCTGTACTGTTGGGTACAGAGCTGACTTCAGGGCTGCATAAACAAGTCTGCATACAGCTCTGTCCTACTGCCAGGAGGTCAAGCAAAATGCTAATTCATGAGACAACTACAGAACAACCATGGAGCTCAGTGTAAATGCTGCCACAAGCTCCAACTTCTCCTCTGCATCATTCAGCATCCAGCCCCAAGTCAGCCAACAAGTTCTGTTGCTTCGTGGCATGGTACACAGATCCCACTGCTCTGATATGAGCTGACAGCTGACAGTGGTTATTGCCTTCCCGCTCGAGTGTGAAATGGTGTTCACACCATTGAATAGTGCTAGGGTGCACTAGCCCACCCTCATGGGCAGTTTAATATGCAGGATGGCAAACTAGGCACTGACACACCAGCAACATCATCTTCTGTCAACTCCATGGCAGCTTCCAGCGGGCAGTGGTGGTGGGAATTGTCTTCGCCTGGTGCAGCCAGAGCCACAGCAACCCCTGACAAACAGCTAGATCTGTATTTTGAGATCATCATTGTGTATGCTTTTCCAGTGATGTCTGATACATGTCACAGCACTGGGCACCCTGTGTCCAAGCAGGTGTTACTAAGTAAACAAGGCCCCTATTTGCTGCTGGCCCCAAAAGAAAAGAAAAGAGTAAGGCTGGATGCAGAAGTGCTGCAATGGTGTCAGGATAGAGCAGTGGCACATTTGCAACGTACCACCTCACAGAGCAATGGATGAGAAGCTACTTTGCATGTAACTGGAGGTCTGTGTTCCCTACAACTGGAGGGAAGCAGGAAGAAAGTTAGCAGCAAACCTGGTGCAAGCCTGGTCCTTTAGTCTTATGCTTATGTGATGGATGTTCTAGATACGTTGCCAAGCAGCACAATGTCTCTGGAGTTTGCAGTAAATTCGTGGCACTCAACCCATTAGGTTTACAGAAGATTTACAGTTATTGTGAAACTTCCCAGGAGATGCTGTTTATATATAGGCTTAAGTTCTTCTGAGTGTGGAAGCAGGGTACAGCCATTAAAGGAACACTTTTATTCTTAAATTTTTGATGTAGCAACTTCTCTGAAGTATATATGCAGTTTTCCTGGTTGTAGTTTTCTCTGGGCTTTTTTTATGTTTAGCATAAATTTTGGGGAGCCGGGAATAGTTTTGGGTTGTGATTTGTGAGAAGTGTTCTTACTGCGTAAGGAGTATACTAGTATCCTGGCAGAAATAAAGTGAGTTATATGATATTACACAAACTCTGTATCTTTGATTTTTTTTCTTTACGAATTCATCCTACAAAACTTTGACATGTGCTGCCTCCCAGCAGTGAGGCTCCTGTAACAATTACTAAATGATATATAATAGTAGTCACTTGAGTTACTTCATACATTCACTAGCAAGTCAATACTCTCCTGTTTCCTAGCAAATATGCCTATTGATTATACAGACTGGTGAACAGGAGACAAGCTCAGAGGCTAAAAGCTTTTGAGAATGGATTTTTCTCAAGACACCAGATATTGATCAATGTTTGCTAAATATGTATCAATAGATGGTTAATAAAATATCTTTGTGCTTCTGTAAAGCAGAGGAAACAGAAATGGTTTAGTTTATAGGAAGCCAAGGTCATATTAAAGAGACTGTGGTACAAAGAGGGAAAAGGTATGTACCTGCAGGACAGACTTATTTCCAGTCTGATGAAAATGCATAAGGTACTTGTGAATACCAGGCTGAAAGGGACACTGTGACATAGGACAGGGGAGGAGAACTAATTTCTTGACAGTTCAAGTGCTAAGAAAAAGGGTGGATAGGAAGTGAAGAACATTCTTCTTATAAGAGGCAGCTGAAGGAGTGATCAGCTATAAAAGCAGAGGAATTTTCTTTTCACATTTATGCTGTGTGTTTGCATCAGTATATACAGACAAAGACAGACTGGTGCATTTATACGTTGCTTTTTTGAAGAACCTTCCTGTGTGTTCATGTCTCACCTGTGATTTACACATCCAGGTTCACCCAAGAGATGCTGGCACCCAGAAAGACCAGACCTGCAGAGGAGGCTGAGCCCCAGCTGGTCAACAAAGCAGAGGAAGCGGGCACCACAAGTGATAGGTGGCAGGGAGTGGTCCTCCATCACCCAGGGACATCCACAGTGTTATGATCAGGTGTACAGAGAAAAGGCTTCTTGCAAGGAGGAACGGGCTGCTGAGCTAGCTAGAAGCAAAAGACCAAGATAATACCTCACGGAGGCAACATGTCCCTGTAGCGTCTGTCCTTTCTGGGTAAGGAAGCAGACCAAGCAGCTCACAGTTGAAATAAACAGTGTCTAGAAGAGATGCTGTACACTACACGCTTGAAGTGGGATGCTGGCTGGGAAATCTGTCCCAGCCTTGTGGCACGGGGTTAAACTAGGTGGCTGTTACCTGGCCTTGCAGATAGCAAATAATGTCTCATTGCCTGGTACCAGTTTCACGGTGAACAGGTCTTTGGAAAATATTGTGGTAGCTATATATAAAGTGGGCTGTTGAGGTTTCCATTTTAGATTTAATTTTGCTCCTTAATAACAATGTGCAACAGATTTGTGATACATAGCACTCATCAGGGTTTCTAGAACACTTTTGTGTGTGGTACAGATATGGCAGAAAAAATCTAACAGATTTTTGGAGGAAGCATCAGTTGTAAATTGGGAACAATTAACAATAAGAATGGAAAAAATCCTCCTGGAAATAAAAATTCTGTTCAGAGAGCAAACATGTGTGAAAGTACGTACCCACCACTTGCCAGAGGAAGGTTTACGGCCTATTATCTTTTAAGGCTGAGAAAATTCATTCATTAGAGATGATACAGTTTTAAAAATACACCTGATTCTCACGCTCATGCTCCTGGCTGTTTGCAGATCTAGGTTTTGTAATCTGCTACTTGGAGATGGTGTTTCCACATCCTGTTGTGATTCCCGGTAGGACTGGACTACCACTTTGTCAATCTCTTGTCCATGGCACTGCACCACTCATCCTGTGTTCATCTCCTGGGGCAAGGGAGCCTACAGGTAGCAGGTTATTCCTTGTGATTTGATTCCTTCTCAAGGTTTTCATTCCCTCCTCCTGCCTAGCCTCAGGCTGAGTGGCAGAACTTAGCCTTCTGCTGTGCCTGAGCAACAATGTGAAGGGTGGCATTGCGTTGCACTCAAGGGAGTTTTTTTGTTTGGTTGGGGTTTTTTTTGCATTGCCAGCTGTCACTCTGATGAGCTCCCAAGTGAGGCAATTCCATGCACATGAGAACGGCAGCGGCAGCAAAAGTAGGAGTCATTGTTAAAGAAATGAAATAAAATTAAAAAAAGCTTGCTTGGAGCAGCTGGGTCTCCTCTGTCCCCAGTCTCCCAATCTCTGGAAAAGTTATATATGGATCTTTGTCCAATGCACAGACTTCATAAAACAGTAACATTCCCCATGAATATTTCAGTTATTCTGTCAGATTACAGACACAATTATTTTTGTTCCATATAGTGTCATCACTATGCTTTCTCCTGTGATTGCTGATGGTACACAGTGCAGTCCTATTTCTCTTTGTGATTCTGGGCAATGGCTTCGTGCAAGTCTTAGTGATATGGATGTTTCTGTTTCCTAATTTCTGCATAAATTAGGATCAAACTTTCATTGGTCAGTTCCTTGGCTCTTTTTACAAAATAGGTATTTTTTAGTGTCAGCTCCAATACCAGAAAAGGCTTCTTGCTTTCTAAAGTTGAGACATCTCGCTTCCACTTTTGGCACTCATGGCCTTGGGAGACACATTAGGTCCTTGTGAATTTTGTCAAAGTTGTTTGCTGGGGGAAGATAGCTCCAGCCTTAACATGTCCTGTAATGTCCATGCAGAGTAATTTTCAGCAGCATGAAGGCTGCTCTCATCTCTCTTGCTGATTTGCATGTCTTGTTCGTTCAGCTCTAGCTCTCCTACTTTTCATGCTGCCTCAGCTGACAGTTTATACAGACTTTTCAATACTTTGCCCAGACATTATCGCTTTTAGCATTGTGTGGCTTCCAAGACCTGGCAGATGTCTATTGCTTTTTTGCAAGCACAAATCCATCTCCCTTAATAACCTCTCTCCCAGCCTTTTGTCAGTCACACGGAAAACAATTTTTGTCTCTAAGCATATCATCTTCAGTAATCTCAGACTCTTGCTGCTGCTTGTTCTGTCTAGTTTGGCTGTCTACTTGTCAATCCCATTTGTTCCAACATGATCAGGGAAAAATTGGTGCTGCTCAAATACAATGTTCATTTTAGGATTACAGCGTTTCTTAAATATTTTTAAGGTGGCCAACAAAATACATTTGCCTTCTAGCTGCTGTGCTGATAGACTTCAAAAGCTTCCTCACTCAGTGCGTGGGGGAAAAAAAAAAATCCAACCACTGCTTGAAAATTTTCTTCTATTTTTACTTAACATTCAGGCTTTTATCACCCAGGTAAAAGCATTGATCCCTTTTCTCCGGTTCTCTGCTGCCACCCAAGAACTGTAGTGGCTGCCTGAATAAGTCTGGGATGCAAAAAGCACACTAGCTTTGGGGTACGCAAGTCGTTTTGTGCCTTTTGCCCATCTTTCCCTCTACTTTCTTTTTAAAACAAATGTTGGAATCCCATGGTGCATAGTATGACCACTGCTAGTATGATAATAATATACTAATTTGGGTCTATCACTGCGCTAAGCTTTTACTAATGCTTCATCAGTTTGTGATTGAAATGTAATATCCTCTTTCAGCTCTGGTCTCCTTCCCACCCCCTGCTTAATATTTGCCTGCAAACTAAGAAGAAACAACGAGTTGGTGCTGTTACCTCTGTACAGCCCTATGCACAGGAAAGCTGTGATTTAGCGCCCCCCACTTCAGCCGCAGGGTGGAGCACCCAGCCGTACGTACCTCATAGTCTGTAGGCAGCAGGGTGGGAACACAGCAGGGCAGTGTGGTAGGTTGAGTCGTAGGTCAGCACTGTTTGAGCAGGTCTGCTGGAGAGCAACAGGCCATCCCACTGCACCAGGCTGCAGAGTGACACGGGCCATTCCCTTTGCAGTATGCAGGGTGAGAAGCAGAGCGTAATCGAGTTCTCCCGTGCTTCCTAGTTGCAGAGGAAGTGAGTGGCAGCAGCAGAGTATTGCGCCTTCATTGATTCTTGAGGCAATCCTGCCAGTGAGACGTAATGAGTGGAAACACCACAGTTTCTGCTTAGGGTGCAAAAAAGCAGGGCTAGCAGTCGCAAACTAGAGAGGTGCAAGTGCCTTTGGACAGGCAGGGGAGGAAGGCAAACCTTAACTTTAGCACGAGGAAGTGGTGCCAGCAAACAGCTTTGCACCCACACTTTGCTGATAGGAAACCACACATCCTGTCCTGCCTCTCTATAATCAATGACCTCAGCTGTAGACATAAGAAAAACAGCCAAGGGCTTTTAAGAGTATCAGTATCCTTGTTCCATACTGGATCTGGCTGTATTTTGAAGAAATGTAGTTGAATTATCTGAATACTGACGAATAAAGATTGTGGGAAACAGAGGTGCATGTGCTCATTTTGGGAAAAGCTCTTGTGTAGGGAGTGGTCCTGCTTTCCCAGCGTGTTTGCCTTCGTGCCCCAACAGCTGTGAGAGGTCCAGCTGAGGCCAGCAGTAGTGTGGGGAGCATGGTGCAATGCTTCTCAGTGTGGCCAGGTGGAGACCAGAGTGGCTGGTGCTGCTCCTCTGCAGCCATGGTCTTCCTTCTTTGCAGCGTCACTATGTAGTGCTGGCTCCAACCAGCTTGGCAGCCGTGGTCATGATCAGCCACCATTGCCTCTCACCCGTGCCCGGGGCAGTGTCTCTGCAATGGGCAGGAGCAGCTCCAGCAGCCGCACTGTTCCCACAGACAGGTCTTTTGCAAGGATGTTTCCAGGGTGATGCAGTCCCACCTGCGCAGTAGAAACACCAGCCATGCATGAGTTAGACAGGTGACCAGGGTTATGCTTTAACTCTTGTAAAACATGAAAAGGGCGGTCAAGGCTTATAAAAGATGTCAGACTGCCACTCAGTGCTTATCATGTTTTGAGGAAGGCCTTACATGGGTGGAGTCCCAGCTGTTAGATATTTCTTTTAAGTATATACAGACAGCCCCACCACAGCCTATCACTAAGTGCAGTAGTAAAACTAGTCAGCGGGATATAGCACCTATGCCCTGCCTGTTTCACTATTTTGTGTAAGTTATGAATTTTTATGAAATCTGTTACTGGCCCTCTCCTCCTTTTTGTGTCTTCCTCAAAGATATACCACGTGCACAGATAATCTATTACTCTCACGTTAGAGAGGTTATCTGCAGAAATCAAGGTGGGTGTCGGCAGCACAGGAAAAGATGGTGGGAGACTACCTTTCCAGTGGTGTAGATCTCTAAAAAAGGCTTACGGGTTTCCAATAATGACCTTAATGAACATTCGAGGAAACGAAAATTAGTATGAGGTTTATGATCTGCTCTTTTTTTTGTTTCAACTCAGTTCCTGTTTTCTAGTCTCCTCACTATCCTCTATGTATTTGGTTTTAATTTATTATTGATCTTAAACATAACTAAGCCTTTCCTTTCTTTCTGAACTGGTGGAGAAAAATTAAAGAGTGAGAAAAGAACTTAACTGGACCTATCCTTGAACAGAAGTATTCAAACAGCACCCAGGGTGAAAGCAGTCATGTAACATGAGGTGACAGGGCCATGGGAACACTTGGGATCTGTCTACAACGGACCTGTCTACATCCTCTCAGGAGGGCACAGAGACAGGTAGCCTGGACCTGTGGTGGTGTTAACCTGGCTCTGAACCAGACATCTCAGAGTGCATTATCTCTGTCAAGTCCCTTGCAGAGCATTGTTTCTAGTTTTCTCTCTGCATGATAGTTATCCAGCTCCCTTACTACAAACCAGAACTGATTGAGGATCTCAGAAAAACTCTGTCAATCCTTGTGATTGTCTCTGCTGCAGCTTCCCCCTCCCCATGCACCCTCGCTCGTGGTGAAGTTGATGCTGGGGGAAGGTAGTTCGAGGACATATTGCATAACCTTGTTCTGCATTTGTGTTGCTAGTAGTTACCTTCTGAGTCTGGTATTACCATACGCATTCTAAGTCCCCTGACACCTGTACAGTTGAAGTGGAATAAGGCTTTATATTATTATCAGAGTAGTCACAGAACACATTTGGAATGCGCCTAGGTTAGTCATCTAAAAGATAGCTTCAGCTGTCTAGATGGGTCATGTGAACCTAATTTTCTGGGGTCCTCCATGTAGAAAGAATAGCAGCTGCAGCTTTTAGGTGTTCCCAGGAACAGACAATGGGAGCCTCCTGTGTCATGGTGCTTTTTCCTGAAAGAACCGGCAAACATCAGCGTTTCATCTCAAACTGTGTGAAATTCAGATCACCTCTGGCATGGCTCTCAATGGTCCTTCAGAAGTGACTCTGGATAGGAAATAGCTGTGGGCACCTAGAGAAGAGGAAGATGGGAAGCATGGCAGATGTACAAGTGAGATGGGCAGATATTAACGCTTCAGATCCTTGAGCATAGAGAAAGAAACACCTTCAGCAACAACGCTGGTTCAGCTGGAAGAAACTATTTTACTGCAGCACTTCATCTTCAGTTTTCCTGACCACCCCTCCGATAAATATGTCTTCTGTTCATTGCAGTGTTCAATCCCGTACTGAAACCCCAGCCACAGGTCAGCTTGCAGAGACCAGTCACTGTGTTGACTGCTTGCAGCTGATTTCCTCCCTGAGTCCTGCCTGTAGGCCAACCCTACAGAGTTCAGCTGGTACACATGATGCAGCCAAGCTCACCACATGTGTCTGGAGCAGCTTGTACCGTCAGAGGATTTCTTGCTGTGATGTTCAACAGAAAGCCACGTACTAGTGATCAGCCTCCCATTCACTAGTTATACGGCATTGTGTCCAGCATTATCTGCTACTGGTCAACAGTGTAGGACACTGATGTTGAACATATTCAAATTTTTTAAATTTCTCTGGTTTCTGTTCAGCTCCCTTCTTTCCCTTCTTGCAAGGAAGCCTGTCACTTGGAAATGTCATCGTCTTTTTACTTTGTGAACCACAAACATTCAGGTCTAAACTCTCCAAATTCTGTGTTCCTCCTTCACATTACTCTAGTATTGCTTCCGTTCCGACTCTATTAAAAAAAATCATTAAATGACTTTACTGTAATTACCTGAACTGGTTCTTTTCTCTAGGGCTTCATTAGCTAGACTTCCTAGCTCTGTATGTATGGAGGGAACTGTTAGGTGAGTGGCAATACGGTCCAGGTGGAAGAGGCCTGATTCTCCACATCCGGGTTTTTCAGGTTCTATTTGACTCCTGCAGGATATTTGAGAAGAAGGAGAAAAGAGTCACGACTCAAGGATTTAAGCCTTGTTCTGTAGATCTACTGACTGGGCTATGGTAGTGGGAACCTTATGTGTACTGGGCAGATCCCATGACTCTGAAGCCTTTGCACAATGCCCACCTTTTTGTGTAATGGCTGTGATGCTTAGGAAGACCTTTGCAGTCCAGCTAATCTCATATTTGCTGTAGTTAGCTGCAAGACCAAGGGAATGTTGGAGGATCTTTCAGTGTTGTTCCCAGAGTGCTTGTGAGGCGACCAGCATGGTTGCTTTCCTAGATACACTTACCGAAGTTGCCCTGAGCCTTGCTGCTTACAGTGCGATTTCAGGGTCTCTGAGCTGGTGAAAAATCTTGTTGAGCTGCATGGATCTTGGTCTCACTGAAGCTGAAGTTTTTCAACGGATTCAGGCCGTTAAACTACATTTAAATAGTGTAATTTGCACAAATTTTACACCCAATTGTTCCATCCAGATTGCACAGTAAATTGCCAAATTATCCACCAATTTAATGTACTAACTTGTGATGGTTATATGGACCAAAGGAACAGAGAAAATATCTTGAAGTCCTGTCAGATAATGATTATTAGTCCATTAAATGATACTAACACATATTTCAAATGATATACAGTTAATTCTTTCCAATTTAATCTGATTTAATCATTTATGGTGACTTTTTACTGAATGCCTGTTACTTGCTACATCTGAAACTGATTTTACTCAGATCTGAAGGTTGCATTAATTTACTGACTAGTAGTTGACCTTGGTGAGATTTAGTAGCCCCGGTATGGCTCCGGTTATTTTCCTGTGATGGTATTTTCAAGTCCTCTGCTCTCTGGACACCTTTCTGCTGTATTTTTATTCTAGGTTCATAGGTAGTTACACAGAATAACTACTTGCTATTGCTATCTATCTTTCAAAAGGAGAAATAACATTTGGGGCCCTGTCCCTGTTCAGGCACCCAGGTACCATTTGTACTTGACAATTTTCTCATTTATCAATGTAGTTAAAGAAGATTTCATTATAAGAAACAAAATGGCTATTCCTTTTGTGACAGAAATCTGTTTCCTTTATTTGCTTATAGCAACACTGTGTGAAGCATCATGAATACCTCTCGTTTTGTGTTCGTATAAAATGAATTTTCATGCTCTTTTTAACTCATTCAATTCTCTCTTATTCATTAAAACATTTGCTTTTTTAAAACTAATTGTTGTCTTCTAGTTACTGAAAAAAGCTGAAAGTATAAGTCACTTTATTTTAAACATATAAACTGTTCTAATTGGTTTCACCTCTGTTTTTTTCTTCTTTCTCGAATATCCCTCCAGAAACAGACTCCTTTTTTCTTCTTGAAAATAATTATGCTACTATATTACATAGATCCACGCTTAGATAGCATACCTACTAGAGATACCTAAAAAGAGGTTTTGGTGTTTTTTTTAGTCTCTTCCATTTAAAAATTTCGTACTGCAAGAAAAGCTTTTTAATAGAAAGGTTGCATATTTTATAAAACTTGGCGTTGTTATTTTGCTTTTTAATTCAGCTCTGTTCAGCTGAACTAGTAAAGACCCAGCAGCAATGCATGATGGTTTCCTTGAAGATGGAAGGGAAAGGGAAAGTGGATGTTCAATATCTGAAGAGGCAGAGAGAAAAGGCTCGGTTAGGATGCAATGGCCATTTCTAGGAAACAGTGCAAGAACTGCACAGAAAACTGAAGAGCATCAATTTGTTACAGTGTATGAATTGCTAAAGGTCTGCACAGCTGGGCAAGCCAATGTTCATGTTCAGAGTTGCAGCAGCCAGAAACAGCTGCAGCTGTGTGCAGTACTATTTTAGGACCTTGCTTCCTTAGACAGAGAGTGCTGTTTGCCAAAGCATCTCAATCGCAGTTTCTTCCTTAGACAAAGGACTTTTGTGGGAAATATTGGGGGAAACTAGCAAATGCATTTCAAATATTCATTGTGTAAAAAGCTGCTTCCTTAGAGAACCTCTTGTGAAAGCTTGAATGGTATTTTTCTAGCCTTGGGTGAAATTGGTCAGCTTCTCAGATAATGTCTTTTCTTCTGTACTAGCTATGGTTACAGTGGCCCCTGAGCTAAGATTGACCGGAGGAGGTGTTTGGCAGGTTATGCTGTCCATGGGTTTTGGGAGATCTCCCATCCATAGAAATGACAGCTGGAATTTTCCTGCCTCAGGACATATGAGGTTTTTGATGGTTTTGGTTTTTTACATGCTCTGTAGGGTGAAAGAAAATGTGCTTTGCAAAGGAAAAATCACATGGCCAGTGACTGTTTGAGATCTGCATGCACATTAGCATTGCAGTAAATTCTATCTGCACATAAGACAAAACATTCATACTTTTTTAAAGGTAAGCTATTCAAATAAATATAGACTGTGGCTGGATACTCCCGTCAGTGGCACTTTATAAATAGTTTATCCCTTTTGAAGTTTAAAAAGACCATATCAGGACCTGCTAAACATCCTTGATTTCTCTGCTTTTAAGTAGCAGTGCATATGGTTGCACCTCAACCATTCACAAAGCTCTGATTAATGTGACGTCTCAGTCAGTAAGCATCAAAGGGAAGTACTGTGTTTTAAATCATTCTTTCTTCAGACAGCAGAGGAGTTCAGCAGTGCCTTGAAGGCTGTGCTGTACCTTTGGAAAAACAGAATTTGTCTTCTTTCATTTTTAAGTGATTCAGAAATGTCACTTGTTTGTATGATATGTAGGGCTCTGAAATGCAGCAAATGAAAATTCAGGAGAAGAGGGTGCACAAGTCTGGGTTGGAGCTGCGGCGGGACTGGGTAGGTGTACAGGTTGTTTTCTGCAGCCCAGGTGACCTGACTGCTCTGGGTGGGTTCTCCACTGCTCAGCTCCAATTCACTCTGAAGCGGAGAGCAGCCTTGCCATGGTTGGAGCGGGAGCTAAGCCACTTGGAAGGTGTCTGCTGCTGTGCTAGCAGAGCTGGAAGCATCTCTCTGCAATGGTTTAAAACAGCTGATGGAAATGTTATAGCTTCGCTATTATGAAATCTCTTCTTTGGAGTGATCCAACCCTCAGCTTCTGTCATCTGAGAAATGGAGGGAAGATGCTAGATTTGTGTTTAAACGCGGTCATGAATGGTTTTTGTGGTTATTGATGTGGTGCCTGCCAGCTTAGGGCAGGGAGGGGGCACAATGCCACAGGAACCTGTGTAACAACCTTGAATATCCAGGAGCCTGTGCCCGGTTTGCCCTCAGGGGAAGATGGGCTCTGCAAGAGGCACATCTGGAGCTGGAAGGCTGCTCAGTGGGTGTGCTGCCTGCTCATGGTCCTCTGCAGAGGAGTAGAGGTTTCTCCAGCACCCAGATCAGAGCTTGTGGCACTGTTGGCAGAAGAGAGGTCTGCAAGACACATGGCGTAGCCCAGCACGGTGGGGCAGCTTTTAGAGAAAACAAACGACTATAAAGATGCTGAAGGAAGAATTTGCAACATCGTCTTAAGCTTTGCAACACACTGGTTTTGTTTTGGTTTTTTTTTGGGGGGAGATCCTGGTTGTTCCTCATGACCCTGACACAAGGCATCTATGTTCAGATGGACGGAGGAAGGCAGTCTGGGAAAGGCAGAACCTGAGCTGGAGGTATCCCTTGGCAGAGCAGTCTTTAGTTCTTTCAACTCTCATGTACAACTGAGCTAAACAAAAAAAAAGGGAGCAGGGCTGAGCATCTGGCTCAACCATTGCTGTTTTTAAGTGTAATCCTGCAGAAACAATTTGTTTTCATTCTGAGGAACTTATTGGTAAGGCTGAGAAACAGTTGTACTATGGAAGTAATGAGTAACATCTACATTTTCTGTAAAAGAAAATCCTTCTGTCTAATAATTTCAAGGTTGACAGAAGGACAGATTGCTGCTGAGAAATGGATAATTTATCATTTTAACCTGTAATTAAGCATTAAGCAGGTGAATTTGCAGTAACCTTAACTCTGTCCCCAATGTACATGGATTATGATTTAGTCTATAATAACACTATCAGTATTAGTCAAATAATATGCTACGCTACTTGTTGTAGTTATCTCTTGGTTTAGCTCTATCCCTCCCTCCAATTATCTTCTGTCTCTAGTCTGCTTGCTGTAATTATTTGGATCTAGATCATTTCTTCTGAGAGGTGGCACTGTGGCCAGGAGGGCAGCGCTCTGCTTGTCCAAGGAAGCACAGGGGAGTGCTTGTGGCTCTTTTAGTCTTTTTTCTGGGGGAATAAAGGTGGACTGCACTACTGTGAAGTTTAGGTGGCAACTACTGGTGCCAGCTGGGCTGTGTGTTCATAGTAACCTTCTTGCCCTGCATGAAGTAACAACCAAAGGCAAAGGCAACCTATCATCTCCCCCATGTCCTCATGGCATCAACCCCCTCTCTGTCTCCTCTCCCTCCCTTTAGTCCAGAGTGCAGGGCTAAAGGACAGCTCTTCTTTTTTTTTGAACCTGGCACAGGAGGGATGCCCCAGAGCCACCCAGTTTGTTTTCACTTTCTTTGCCCATACCATTGCTTCTCCGTTTCACCTTCCCTCTGGATGGTCTGTGAGATCACGGATGGCACACGGGCTGCCTGGGAGCCAGGGAAAATTCCTCCGGTCCCTGGCTCTGGTGTCTGGGTAGCATGCTGGATCAGGAGTGGGGAAGAGAGAACCACATGGCCCCATGTTGCAGGGTTTGTCAGGATAGGTGATTAACTACCATGAAACCCCCAGTTTTCAAAGTAAGGCTGTGGTATCTGCTCCATGGACACTGAAAGGCATTGTCCCCAGGAGCCAGCTCCTGAGCTCTTCTCTTCCATCTGCTAATGCTGGAAATAACATCACGTGGTTAGCCAAGCAGTGACATGGGCAGCTAATGTACTGCTCTCCACACCTGGGGACCTACTGTGGAGTCGCACATGCCCCAGGTGCCTCAGGGCAATAGATTTGGCCAGAACGACCTCTTTTTCTTGGCTTGTTTTCTAAAGCTGTTTCTTTTGGGGCAAAATCTTTGTGTTCAGTTACAGGGCTTCTGTGATACAGTGCTAGCAATAACAGTGATGTACTGTTACTTAGCTCGTTCCTCCTTGCCCTGGCCAAAGAGTTAGCTCTTGAGAACACTAGGAGATTCATGCACTCCATTTTGTTTATTCAGCTGACATCTCTGAGTACTAAAAGTATCAGTGCAAGTACTCTAAGTGGCAGCTGCATTATCCGCCATAATCTTCAGATGTAGTAAAAAAGGCTTGGAGGCAGAGATTTTTATTAGAAAAGCTAGGAGCTTATGATAGCCACAGATTAAAACTACTATCCACTATCCTGTTTAAAATATTCTTCTTGTTCAAACCCTCTGACTTCTGCTGGGACTCTATGGCAGGGGACCTATTGATTAGACTTAGGCTTGGCTTTTTGGCAGTTCTTTGCCTCCTCCCCTCATGGGATTGCGGTGCATCAGTGGGGTGCCCTCATTCTCTTTCCGTACAGATCGAGGCTGATGGCAATATCCCTGTGAAAACTGTGCTACTCATGTCTTTGGTGTGCGTGCTCTGCAAGTTGTACTTTCTTGCAATGCCTCCAGATACCTTCTGAGAAAGGAATATAGGCACCTATAAGACTGAGAGACTGCTGTATTTTTTTTTCTAAGAAGACATTTACCTAAACAAATTACATGGCCATAAATATCATTTTCAGGAGCACTTCAGAAGTAAGAGTCTCTGCTTTCCTTCCCCCCGCAGAATTGAAGCACTGAGTAGCACATATTACATCTGCCTAAGCTATGTGCTGTTTTCCATTCTCTTCTAGCATTTCTGTGAAAAATGGTTTATTTAGCAAAGTACTCCCAACAAGCTACTGTATTTCACTAGTTTCATGGGCCTTTGTGTTTCAGTATTTGCTGGGGGGTCTGCAAGATGAGGAGGCCTGGGGATACTATCAGTCCCCATTATTAGCTTTTAGGGGAGCCCACTCCGTCACCTGGGGCCAGAAAAAATTTCCATGAAGACTTATGGGGGTAGCAGGTAGCATGATCTGGGGCAACTAGTGATGCTCTAACCTATGCAGCTACATTCAGCTTTGGAAAAGGCCTACTGGTATGTGTATCTTTGCTCTCCTTTCTGTAGTTAATATATCCACAGGCTGCATCCCATTGCTTACCATCACGGGCTTGTGTTTCGTTTTCTATAGCAACAGTGGCGTTTTGGACAACTTGTCTCCTCACCTTGGCTCTACTGTAGTACCTCTCCACACTTCATGCCCCCGTAAGGTTTTTTGTTAATGGAAAAACCAGTACTCAGGCTCGGAAGTAACCCATAAACTTGCAGACCTGTTTTCCTGCTGCCAGCCAGGAAGGGCTGAGAACTGATAAATCTAGCTGTGAGTTATAATATGTGTATACAGCCCCAATATGAGAGTTTCTATAGATTTAAAGAAAGTGATTATTGAAATTATGGTGCTGTTTGGTGTTCTAAAACCTATGCTCCCTACTCTCACAAATTTTCCAAGGGTCAAAACTTTTTGATTCATCTTAAAATCTACACTGGAGTTTAATACCATATTCTTATCACAATGCAACATGTGGGCTTGGTTGTCCTTCCTTGATCTGTCTGTAGTGCTTGTTTATCAGGAAGGTGGATGAGGGGGTGTGTAAAATACAAAGAACCTTGGTGTAAATTTTCTGGTGTTGCTAGAAGTCAAAGTCGAGATTTTTGCAAACTGAAGATTTACATTTACTAACTGGGATTGCAAATGTCTTTCACACCTCTCATGTATCTGGGTCAGAATAGCCGTATTTATTCAATTCATTAGTGCACAACAAATATACGGTGATACTTATGTCCACAATAATATTGTAAATTAGAGATATCCACACACTATACTGCATGCAAATGTAACGACAACAGCTGCATTGGCTGACACACGGAGACCCTCAATCCTCTGTCCTCTTCCACACAGAGTACATAACTGATGCCTAGGAAAGGTTCTCAGCTTCTTGTAGCTCAAGGACCTTTGAACAGAGGTTTGGATCTCCTTTTTAAACCATGACACACTGTCTAGGCGGAGTCTGATGGCCAGCAAAGATGTGCTGGGTCAGGGAGAGGCCGCGCTGGAAATGCCAAAACTGCAACGGGGTTGTGAGGAAAATTCGAGGTGAAATGCTATCTTTCAGATAAGCATTATCTCCACCTCAATCTGGCTAAATCTGTAAAACCCTGTTCTTGTTGTTTCACCCAGTCTGGACGCTCTATTGGGATGTGCTGGGAGGGCAGGCACGGAACACGTGGTGTTAATAGCCTCATCTTGGAATAATATTTCAAGACATGTCTGTAAGGTTTTGAGAAGAGAGTGAAGACCTTTAAGTGCTATGTAACACAGACCGGATTGCTTTTCTTTCTGAGAGATGATTTTTTTCCAAGCCGAGAGCTTGAAAACGTTGCAGAGGTATTGAAAAATCTCCTAGCATTAGGATAGGCCTTTGGATGACAGGAAGAGTGATACTGGCTCTGAATGTGTCCATTCTAATGGTGATGACGCTTGCAGTGAGAGCAGTAGCTGTCATCATTGTTATTCCAGTCATGTAGTCCTCAAAGCCTGCAGAGTGAATGTGGTGGCCAAGAATTTTGTAATGAAAGCCTGGAAAAATATCGGCATTTTCTGAAACCAAGTGTAAACAAGAGTCTCCCTGCTTGTGCCAGAGGTAGTGATTCTCCCTTCATACCTCAATCCCCAGACATGTTTCTTGGAACATTCTTAGCCCCCAAAAGGAGTTACAGAGGATATCTGATGATTCACAATATGATTTTTTTTTGTGGAGGCAAAAATGCATATAAGTAAAAGCGGGGGAAAGTATACAAACCTAACTCAATCATGAGTAAAGTTTCCACTCTAGGCAGCTGATGGGGAAAGGAACAGATCATGCCAGTGGCTACATGTCCCTCCCAGTATGAGATTTGGCACCGGTAAATATTGACCCCCACTTCCTCTGCACTCTCCTTTTCCCAGGTGACCCTCAAAGGTCACACAGCCCTGGCGAGTTTCTTAATCACTATCCCAACACAGTGAGGTCTTTTGTGAGTGTACCCTTCACTCCATGATCTCTTCGACTTCCATAGCCTCATTGCTAGTGGTATTTTGACATCGCCTTTCTGCTAATAATTTGCCTTCTCTCCATTGCTTTTCCTTTCTGGTCTCCATTTAGGTCTTCCCTCTACTGTCCTCCTTCTTCCTTCTAACATCCTCTGACATTTGTAGATGGATATCACACATTATCAATGAAGGCAGCAACCCAAAGATCTTATGCCTCCTTTTTATTATTAGGAACTTTCAAGATGGAAATGAAAGAAAAAAGCAACTGGGAGAGGGAGAGGAAAGGATTAACTCCAAGCAGAGTGTGAGGATGCAGAAAGCCTTGATGGATCTCAGCACCGTTGCTCCTGGGGGACAGAGGATAGTCTCTCTCAGGGTGGACGTTTTCCTTAGGCGAGCAATGCCTTGCGAAGCCTTTCTTTCAGACATCCTGTTAGTCTCTTTGTACGTCCATCTTTAGCTTTCCTTCCTGTTTTCTGAACAGTGCAAGAAAGCAAAGGGGTTTTTTTGTTTCTGACCAGACTGTAGATCCTTTTCAGCACCTGGATGAGGTATGCTTTTGGAGGTTTGTGTGGGCTTCTAGCAACTTCTCATTTTACTTGCAGAGCAGCGGGGAGACTAGGAGGTACCATCATCATGTAGATATTGGTGTAGACATTTCTGCTGAGACACCACTGCCAGCTCTTTCCTCCCCCTGCGCAAGCTATTTTCAACGCTAATGAGGGGGCACTAGGATTTCTAAAAACATAACTGTGATTGCAGCAGACAAGTATGTTTTCTGGGTACATTGCCGCCCACAGGAAATGACAAGGTTTTTTTTCTATTGCTGGTTTTTTGGAGCTTGATTAGAATCATGGTGTACCTCTCTAACGGAGACTAGGACAAGCCCCATGTTTATGTTTTTTCTGTAATTCATGGCGGCATACCATACACCTAAATCCCCAGATATGTAACTGTGGCTAAGCTCTCTCTGTAAATGCCTGTCCTCTTTTGAACACTTTTACAATCACATCTTTATCTCTCCCTGAAGCCTGGCTCCCTGTTCTCTGTCATCAAGATTCAATCTTCAAAATACACAATCAGGAAATAAAGAGCAGCAGTATCTTTGGAGCTATCAGGGTCCATGGAGCAAGAAACGCGGTGTTCACCTCACACCAGCCCCAGGAGCCAGGAAAAAAATTGCATACTCTTGAAGCTTATCAGAGCAAAGGAGCCTCTTGTTTGTATGTGCATGCAGACCACAGTACAGACAGGCCATGTTGGACGGCAGAGGATGATGCTAGTGTGTGCATGGCAATGATTTATGAACCTACACCTGCAGCACTCACTGGCCTTAGCACCCTGTAGAACTGGGGCCCTGAGAGAACAGAAGCCTTGGTTCTGTGTTAAATACCAAGGGGCTAATCCTGGAAAGTGGTGCCTGTACACAGTAGCATCCAAGCCTAGGTGTGAGTATGGATTTGCCCTGAATCCTGTTCCATTCATGCTCCTCATTTGAGCAAACTTCTCATGGCTCCTCTGACGGAGCAAAGACTTTCAGGCTTAGCACAGATATCATCCAGCTCCTGACCCTACCTTGCCCTCATGCCAGGACACCATGCTTCACTGTGGCTTTTCCACATAGCGGCCTCCTGCCTGGAGGGGAAGGCAAAGCCCTCAACAACTCTAACCTTTTGTCTAAAGAGGCATCAAGGCAAGAGCTCAGTCCAGGGAACAGAACAGCACTCATGTCTGCATGGGAGGAGAGCATCTGTTTCCTTCAATCGTGGCCAAATAGGAACAAAAAAGTTTCTTCCCTGGTTGGAGGCTAAAGAACAGGGTTATGTGTCAGAAATAATAATGCACCTTGTCTCCTACATGCTCTTTATGCCGTGAGGCTCTTGCAGAAAGTCTCTGAGATGCTTTTGCAAAAGATCTGGAGGAAGCCTGAGGGAGTGATTTCAGCAGAAGATGAGAGCACTTGTAGAGCATGTAGTCCCACAAGGCATGTGTTTGCTCTTTATTGCTGACCTGTTGGTTTTCCTCTCCACGTTCAACCAACCTGTTACTAATAAAGAAGTGAACCACAAGTACTTGAGTGATGAGTATTTAAAAGATCGTGAGTTTAATGCCAAAAATTCAGGAGATCAGCTTTAAAATAACCTTTGGGTGGTTTTTTTAAAAATCAGTATGGTTTATGTTTCTGTGATTTGCTTTCTGGCATCTGATTCTGTAGTAACCTCACATTTTGAAGCTTCTCTCCCTGGAAATTAAAAGGCATCTTTCCCTTCATTAAAACATTTTTTTTCCCCTGAATCCAGTATCTGGGAGTAGAACAGAGAAGAAAAAATTCTATGCGAAATATAAAATTTGTAAGTATGGAGATTTAGGGACACCAGACTAATGATGAGATCAGTGTATACACTGGTAGGGTAGCAATCAAGATAATAGTCAGCCATGCTCTCCATCTAAAGCAAATATGAAAGGATCTCTTGTGGCATTGAAATTTGGTAGGCTGTATGAATACTTAGTGGGTTTCAATTTGTTGGCAAAGTAAAAGTCTAATATAGCGTCAAACATAAAATACCAACCAATCCATCATAAGTCTCTTACGTATAAAGAATGGGAGTGGGGTGTGGTATGTATGAATGGTGTAACAGCGCATATATTTCTGACCACTTCAGTACCAGGATGCTTTTGGCAGCACGATGAGGCTGGAGGGGATTGTACAATGATGATGGAATATTATAAAAGCAGGCGGATGCAGGCAGTACAGAAGTGGTAAGAAAAACTGAAGCTAGAGTTTTCAGAATGCACATGTGGCTCCGTACTCGTGCACACAAATAAATGACTTGCTACTTCCCTTCTTTGTCCCAGTGGAGCTATGGGAGGTCCTGGGTGGTTCTGCAGTTCTTCCCCTCCTTCTGCTGCAGCAATGTGGTGTAGCGGCAGACAAAAGGGCCCAGATGGGTGCTGTCTCTTCCAGCACCCAGCCACAGACAAGAGACTGTAATAAGTCTGGGTTTCCTGTTATGCGTGGCTATAACAAAGCAAGGCAGTCTTGCTCAGGGTTATGGCTTCTGGGAGTCAATGGCACATGCTGTGGTGAGAGGAGGCAGTGTGCTGCTCATTGGGGTGGATGAACCACTGACCTGCCTGCAGGTGCCCCACTGGGTCAACACAGTGGTGTTCACAGGAAAAGAACCAGTATACTTCCTTCTTTTCCACTCGCCTTCCTTAGGGCAAAGTGAAAGCAGAGCCTGTCATGTACACAATGGTGTGGGATATTTTTGCAATGCTCCTGTCCCATCTGCACTGACCTGTTGTATGTCTGTCAGTCTCTCTCAAACCAACCACCTTTTTTGAACCAGCTGCTTTCACCTAAATTTGGCAGAGGACCAGGGTTTTGGAAGATGTTAAGTGTGAAAAAATTATGGAAAATCCAGGTAGAAGAAAGAGTAGAGGGGGTCTCTGTGTGACATCGGCCTCTGCTCAGTGCTAGTAGATCTACACTGCAAACGGCATTAATGGGAGCCAAGCTGCATTCATTCTCCTGCAGGTGGAACCACATCAGCAAATTATCAGTTTTTTTAAACAGATTTTTATTGACTTTTGACATCTCGATGGAATGTGCAATTTTTGCTGTCAATCACTGAACCAGAAAAATCAAAAACTGGTGCTGAAATTAACTCCTTCCTGGGAGGAATTTTTTTAAATTTGACTAAGACCCTATTATTCTGTCTCCCAATACATGTACTTTGAGTGGTGGCAGCACTTTGAAAAGCAATGCATTAAGAAATCCTGGGAGTTTAAGCCAGGTTCCGATTGGCTGGGTGAGGGAGCAGAAGGTCTGGTCTGTTTATTGAGTGCTTGGGAGTGTGGTATCTTGCGGGTCAGATATGGTAGCTGAATAAGCATCAGAACAGTTCATAAAAGCATCGCATGGGAAAACAATCACGTTTTACATCTAGTACCAATGTGGCTCTTTCTTGTTTTTGAGGTCTTCCTTCTGCAACTTAGATGGAGATATCCCATAGAATTGCTTAACTGTGTTATTATTAATTTTTTTATTAGTGCCAACGAATATCTAAGATAAAAGCTCCATTATGTTAGGCACTGCTGACACCTGTTGTAAGAGACAGTCCCTTCTCCAGAGGTTTTGCATTCTAAATAATCAGGCAGGGCCTAAGAGAAGGCAGAGGCAAAGCTCTGAAGTGCAACTTCTGAGAAACAGGGGAAAGAAACTGAAATAAATTGCATGTTTAACCATTTGAGATTTTGGGGATCTTTTTTCATTTAAACAGCAAGGTCTGTTCATTTCACAATCAGAAATGATTGAGGGAGGATCTGTTAAAATTGCTTCTCTCTACCAGCTTGGTAAGTGCATTGCTTCATGCAGGGGGCTCACTCTCCCAACGTGAGCCACCCCTCGAAAGGATGCCTGCGAGGCCAAGGCCAGGTGGTGGTTTTACCTGATCTCTAAGCCCTGTTCGGCACATCCCCACCAGACCTTAGCAGTGCCCTTCCCAACTCTGATGAGCACAGCACCTGCCGCTGTGAGTCATTTTATCAAAACTATCCTTCTTTTGCTGTTAAATTTCACTTTCCCGGTGCTGTGTGTTTTGAATAGAGTTTTTTTCAGAGCAGATAGCATTCATTTTTTATTGTGGGAAAGTGTATTTTATCCACTTGTCTTGTATGCAAAATGTCTACACTGCTTCAGCTCAAACTTTAATAAAAAATTTACCGTGGAACGGAACTGAATGTGAAAAATGTAATCCTGCAGAGAAGCACCTGCAAACCACAGCCAGGTGAAGCCCAGAGTCGGGAGATGAGGTATTGTCAGGAGGCGAGGCCTTACCTATATTCCAAGCCGGTTAGCAAGGCGAGGTGAGGGCTCAGCCCTCACGGAGGAGCTCCTCCACTTGTTATGTGAATCATCCCTTTTAGCTTCATTTGTATAATTGAGGAGCTGCGTGGAGGGACTGTGTCCCTTCCTGGCTTCTGGGAGGAGTGCTTTATCATATTTGCTGAACTGTTGGACTGATAATCGTTTTTCAGAGTGATCCTATTTGCTTGTAAGCCAATTAGGCTGTGCTATTTTTAATTCTTTAATACACCATGTTATATAAAAAAACATAAAAAACAGATTAAGTCAGTTACCATAGCAGGTAGCCTCTTGGAATGCAATCAGTGAAGAAGATATTAATATGAAGATAGGCTCTTTAATTATAGTAGAGAGGCCCTTGTCTTGCAGCTAATGAGTCATACAGGTACATATTTTTTCAGAAGCTAGATATTTTTTCCCATCACAGGCAATGGAACCGCCAATATTTTATTAAGCCATCTGGCTGCTTGGGGTGTGTGAGAATTGCATCGTTCAGTGTAGTTTAAAATTCTAGCTTCCAAAAGCAGAAGTAAGAATAAGGGATTTGTTTACTCATCAATATTTCCACGAAGGATGGGATAAACTCTTCTAAGTAGCCCAGCAGTATTGTCAGATATTGCTGTCATTTATGGAGCTGAGTATAGCTTGTATCATATAAACTCAGTTAGTACATGTAACAGAGTAAATTTATCCTGTGATATGGATTTGAGTCCTGTATCTGAGCCTCTGATCCCCAGGATTCGTTAGCCATCCACTCATCTACCCTCCACTCATAAGCTGCTGCCTGACAGCTTTGCAGCTGTCCCCAGCTTTGGGAAGGGGCTGCGATGAATAAGACTGCCTTGTGGCGAAAGGCAAAATGCTAATGGTTTTTTCGTGCTTCTTTGCTCTTGGGAGGGAGCTGCAAAGTCTGACAGGCACCAGATAAGCTCAAGCCCTATGAGGTTAATCAGGGCTCTGTGCAAAGCACATCTCATATTCCTTACCTTCCTCTTGGTCAAATGGTAAGTTTTTTTCTGCTATACCTTCCGTGCCAATAATTCTCCTCTTCCAATAGTAATATGAAACTTCAAGATGTAAGTGATCGCCAGCCATTCTTCAGTTAAAGAGCTAATGAGAGCGTATAGCAGAGTAAAATGTAAGTCTTTGCAAATCTTTTAGAGCTTGGCCCTCTAAGAGGAATTTGAAACTGCTGATTTCTCTGGTTTGGCACTGAATAAATAAAGAACATGTTGTATTGTATCGTTCAGTTTGTGCTACTGTTTCTTTGTATCTTTAGACACAGATATTCCTTTTGATGTCTTAACCTGATACATAGCTGGAGAAGTTGGATACTAGCACTTCAAACATGACTATTTATTATGCTGGTCAAAAAAAAAAAAGTATTGGATGGTACCTGACAGCTGTTGTCTGACAATACAGGGAATCTGGGAGTACGTCTCCTACTATCAAATTAAAAGATATCACAGCCACATGACACAAGTGAAGTCACTCTGCCAATTTATGTTTATCCCAAGTATTTTGTCTGGTTAGTTTTTGTGCCAGAAGGCTTCTTGGTTCTCTCCTCTTGCAGCTATTCTGGCTAGTACATCAAATCTGTACTTTTGGTTAGCCCAGCAGTCATCTGGTGGTTTCACTTGTTTATCACCTGGGAACTGAAGTATTAGACACATACCTGAGAAGAGAATCTCAAGACAGTCTAAAAGCTAAAAGAGATATGTCAGACTCAGCAGTGATGAGTCCTTTAACTGGTATGACGTGGCCTCTGTATCTGCAAAGTCCTGAGTCCTAGTTAGAAAATGGTGACTTGATTTTAAAATATGTATGTTTTCCCTTAGCATGCTGGGGATAAGTACTCAGCTTTTAGCCCTCCGGAGATATAAATTGGTGTCGCTTAGCTGATGGCAAGAAGAAAACACTTCTATACGCTGCTGGGCATCTGGTCTTCCTTATACTACTTCGGATTTTTGTCCAAAAGAGGTAATCAAACAGACACCACACAAAGCATAAGAAATCAGTTTACAGCAAGGACGTTTCTTTGCGGAGCTGAAATTCACATTGTGGCTCATTTTATGGTTTCATTTCAGGCTGTGAACTAGATGGATTATTTCAGAAAAAAATTGCACTGCAGTCCTTTACTTCCTTTGTTTAGACTAATTAGATCTTCTTTATGCTAGGAAATGCAATAAAGCCTATTGATTAACTGAACTCACGTATCAGATCAACCACAGATCCACTTGTGGTTCACAAGAGCCACTTAGTAGTTCCTGAGAAGAGAATTCAGAACTTTCATGTAGCTTCTATTAGTGTCTTCATTAACCATTCATGTAATTTTCTTTACTTTCCCTTACTTGTCTAATAAATATACCATTAGGGCCATTAACTGCCAGGAGTTAAGTTGTTTAAGCGCTATAAGTTACACCCAGCAAATTCTTGGCTCGTGAGGTATTGGTTTTCTGTCTACATATCTGGTAATTTCACAGTCCCTTGAAACTCCGGATCCAATAATCTCTGCAGCAGAAGAAAGGTAATTGAAACATTACGCACAGCTCAGTCCCCAAGGAATGAACAAAAGATAGGCAAGCTTACCGCAGCGTTCTACAAAGGCGGGTATATTCCGTTTTAGGGAAAAAAACCTTTAGTGTTGGAATCAAAAAACTACTGCAGCTAGAATTCATAACATTATTGGGGTCGTGGGAATGGAAATCATATTTTGTCTGTTAGTTGCACAAACACAGTGTAATAAAATAGCATAAGTAGCCTGCCAGGTAGACAGGCACAGCTTGTGGGAACTTTGAAATCCACAGCTCAGGGTCTTTTCTGGTTTAGGGAAATCGGGAAATGTCAGTCCTTGCCTTAGATTGTTTTAAAAAAAACCCCACATTTATCTGAGGTCATGTTTAGCCCTTGCAAAGCGTTTGAAGATCTTCAAGACGGATAGTGCCTACATGAAGGAGCAGGTGAATATGTCAACACATTAGGAAAAGGGGACAAGAGGTGGTTTATACAGAAGTCGCCTGAGTTATTTTAAGAAATAAGGCTGGTGCTGCTATTTTGGAGGACCTTGTGTAGATTCACAGAGTTGTAAATAGGCAAGTAAGGCAGGGTTAGGCAATTGATACTCAGGTAAATGAATGGAGGACGACAAAGGACTATGGAGGTAGCTCCAGGAACAAGGACTGAGCTGGTAATTAGGGAGACAGCCAAAGGAACGGATATGCCGAGGCAATTGCTTTTGACACAGGCCAGCAGACAAGAAAGGGAGATTGGAGTCTAGGAGAAACCAAAAATAGGATATGACGGTCACTAAGGGAAGATTTGATGTGATTGTTATCGAGAGAGCACTAGGAAAGGGTGTAATTTCCAAAAAAAAGATGCTAGTTTACTGACTTCTTCCAAAAAGCTGAAGCGCTATATCCACCTGTTATCTCTGGCTGAGTGGATCTAGTCTCCTCTCGAGCTCCACCTGCAGTGCTGTTAGCTTAGCAGAGTCTGCACGACAGATACAACCAGGAACAAAAGGTGTGTTGGACTACAGGTCTGTCTCAGTGACTTTCATATGAGGTTATCCAGGTGGCACGGAGCAGCAATAACGGTCCCCTATTGTTGTGACATGGAAGGTTAGCTGAACTGACTGGAACAGCCTCTTGGCATGGAAGTATAATGAGCTCCTCACAGGAGTTCAGATTCCCTTGAGACCTCATTGCTGAATGAGACAACATCAGCTTTTATAATTGCTTTCTGTTTAAGGCAATTCTGCATTTGTAACTGTGGATGTCCTTTATGTCAAGTGAACTACACATTTGTATTTACTTGAACATTTCAGCAGACTCAGTGGTCTCAGTACCTACATTAAGGATATGAGCAGCCTGAATAAATGAAAAATGCTTACCTGAAATCCAAATGCATAATTTTAGCACTGCAAGGCTGTAATGAGGCACAGGTTTCAGACCACTGTCCAGTCCCTCTGAAGGAGGCTTAAGGCATCCTCACTACTCCTGCAGCATGGGAAGGCATCTGGGGCCAGCACTAAGGGCTCTGATGTGGCTGGGCTGTGCAGCCCATGATGGAACATGGACATCCAGAGGCATCCACAAACCTTAAACATTCAGAACAACCTCCCAGAGGCCTGATTTTACAGAGCAGTGTTTGGGTGATGGGAGCGTTGAGTACCTCCTGAAAATTTGCTCTCCTTAGGTACACCAAATGGAAGGGTGTGCAATTCAAGCGCATAATCGCAAGTGAGCCTGGCTTCTTCCTCTTCATGATTTTTGTTCCTCTTTCTTCTCAGAAAGGAAGCAGCAGGTGCCCCACTTCAATTCCTTCTGCTTTGCTTTAACAGCCAAAAGGGAAAGGCTCACTCTTCTCACTTCCATGGCCTTGCATCACAAATAAATATTTGACTCGCTTAGCTTACGTGTGAGGTTCATAAGGCTTTGTCCGCAATCACATAACCATCATCTCCCAGCGCCATCTTAGGCCTTCACTACTTCTGGCGTTGGAGTCACCGGGATATTTTTCTCAGCCTGCACTCTGGACTACAAAATAGCAAGAAAGAGTTCCTTGCCCTTTATATACTGAAAACAACATTTGTCATTACAGTTGCTGTTTAAAATTAGCTACTGGTTGCTGCAAAGTTCTGTCATTAAGGTTAAGATTGTCCGGCAGCTTCTAGCGGTTTTCAAGACAGAGCTATGTATTGCTTCTAAAGGCAATAGCAGGATTATGGTGAGTTGAGGGAAGGGAAAATTTGCTGTGTTCAGAGGCATCAGACAGGGATGAAGACTTTGTGGAAAGGACGCAATAGTCAGAGACATATGTGTAAGGCAGAGGTAAGCTGTCCCTCATAAATAGAAAATCAGAAGGATGGCTAGTTAAATTACTTTCTCTGTTGAGAAAAGGTAGCATTTTTCAGGGTTGACACTGAATACATCGCAAACTAACTAACTTGGATGCCTAAGAAAGTATTCATGAAGGTGAATTTCTGAAATTTGTTTACCCCCCGGACTTATCTACATTTAATATAAATTGGGGAGACTACCACAAGCAGCATTTATGATGCAGATTGGACTCAATAAACACACTAAAATTCTTTGATTCTTTGAGGACCTGGAAAATAAATTTGTTTTAAATTCCTAGCTCTGTCTTGTGACATACAAAAAGTCACTCATGTCACTTTTTTGCATCTCGTTTCAGTGAAATAGAGCTCTCTGAAAGATATTAAAGGAGTGGTAAAGAACTACAGTTAAAAACAAAAAGGTGATATTTGCTGCCGTCCCATCAAGTAAGAGGATCACCAGGAGAGATCTTTGCTAGAATTAGAAAAATAACTAAGTTTTTTTGGCGTCCATGTTTCTTTACGTCCTACTAAAGTCTGTATATGTACTTTGGAACCTAAACAAATGGTCCTGGTAAAATCATGGGATTTATGATTTGCCTATGTTTTCTGCAAGTGCCTGTAGATTGGGCTGACCTATAGCTGAGATGAACACAGTTCATGCAATCCATAAATTAGAGAAGTCCCTGGTCCCTCGTGTTTCTTTCTCTGCTAGGTTGCTCTATTTGATGATACCTTATTAACAGCCCTGTTTGTTGAAGTTTTTTTTATGGAGGTGAGTTAGTTTGAGAAGCCGTTGCCAGAAGCTAAGCTAGAAACTGTATTCATTGGCCCTGGTAGTCCTAAATTGTAGGTAGGCCTTTCTTTTACTCTGGCTGCCACTGGTGACATTGCAGGACTTTGGCTTGTTTAGATGACTTGAACATGGGAGAATTTGGACCGCACACTGAATCTGCAGGATGATTAGCAAACGCAGTCATCCTATCAAAGTGACTACTTCAGCCCTTCTGCCCTACTCATATATCCCAGCATTACTGTGTGTGCATAGGTAGCAAGGCACACTTCCTTGCATTCTATACTCTGCTCCAGCGGGAGCTGCATGACTAGCCCTCGATGAATGGCTACATTTGGGGCTCATATAATTATGTGATGAAACAATTCTGCCCAACATGTAGCCTGAAGCATAAGTATTTTGTTTGGGATCCTAGGTAGTCGAGATTTCTCAAGGGGGAAAAGCACTTGTCTGCACTAGTTGATGAATGGTTCAGGAAATTTTGCATATCTGAAATTTCCTACCGAATACGCAATGCAGCACCCTTTTCCAAATTATTCTGGAACAGTTTTTGAGAAAGGAGAAAATGGGTTTTGCGTGTAACATATTTTTGAATAATTTATATAACCTGCATTGATATACACACATTAGCTACAGCACACATCTGTAGCAGTAACAGCCTTCGGTTAACACAGCGAGTCACAAGAAGGAAGCATCACGCAGGAAAAAGAGGAAACAGAAAGCACTCTGGTTAAATGGCAAAGAGCAGGAATATATTAATACAAAAAAATATTGTTTAAGAATTAGAAATCTAGTTCTTGTAATGTTATTGCAGTGGAAACTAATCTTCTTCTTACATCTTTCCTATCAGACTGGAAGCCGGATAAAAGGAAATTTCAATCGCAAGTAGCCAAGGATAACAAGGGCAATAATAAATTATTTGATGTAAATCAGAAATGTGACGTTTGCAAGACAGTCAATATCTGTACTAGACCATTAGAGTGTGAAATGATCAGTCGTATTGCAGGTATGGTAAATGATATTTTTTGCCTCGTCATTAAAGGTAAAAGTTATTGGAAAAGTATTCTGATTTTACTTTCTCTTACAGCTACAGCTAGTAAGCATGAACTATAGAGGCAAAGGTTTTGAGAAACCTTCAAGATATTCCATAGTAATAAATTACTAAAATGAGACTACCTGTAGCTTTAGCAGTACCAGAAGGTGTTGGACAGATCAGACCTGTACAATCGAGTAGGCAAGACAGAAGAAATGTTGTGATCTTCACTTTCCATCTGGGGAACCAAAGCAGAAGGCGTGGGACGGAGGACTCCCGGGCGCCTTGCACAGCCCTAACCCTTGTATGAGTCTTTGGCTCTGCCTCGTCCCCTGCATGCCCAGCCCTGTCATAACCTCCCTGTGCTGTGAACTGGGATGGAAGAGCCTCTTCTCCCTAAAACACCACCTACTCATTCCCCAGTACTAAAAATCCCTTCCAAAACTCCCTTCCTCTCCTGCTTATCTGAGTACTCCTAAAAAGCCCCAGAAATCCTGGAGTGATTTTTTTTTGAATACTTGACCAATTCTAATACAAACTAAGTCTCAAGGGGTCCTGGACATTCAAGGCTGCAGAATTACTAGGGATAATTAAATTATCAGAAGAGGGCCCTCTACTTGTTACCTTTTTTCATTCTTTACAGCCTCATAAATCATACATAACCACATATAACATCTTGTCACATCAAGCCATTAATAAAAGTGTGGTCTGTTCTGTCACAAAACCCAGTGCGGATGAGCACTGAATATGCTTGTTAAAAAAGGATGCCCAGCATTGAGCAGTGGATGCTGCATTTTGTACCAGGAGGAAGGGAAATGAAAACTTTGAAGGCAGAATTAGAAAGTTTCTAGAAGTTCATGCGAGAGGGAGGCTGGTTCTTTGGAGGAGGTAACACACCATGGGGAAAAGGAGAAGCAGCACTGATGTTTTCTCAGGATTTCAGAAGGCTTTGATCAGGGCTATTAGAGGAGTAGATGTGAGGTGCAGGGGTCTTGTCATAGATTAAAAAACCGGTTAAAAGATAAGAAACAAAGAGCAAACAAGACCAGCCAGTTTTCAGCACAGAAAGCAGTTGACAGCGAGGTGCCCTAAGGAGAAGGACTAGGGCAGGCGTGCCTCAGCATGACCTCAAAGAGGCCCGGGACTAGATAGGTGGCAAATTTCCTGATAGTACAGAATGATTTAGATTAGTGAGGCCTGCAGAGCATTATGAGAAACATCAGGAAAGCCCCTAGCAAAACTGGGCTGATTTCAGACCAGTGGTAGCTGAAATTCAATCTAAGGAAGTGCATTGCAAATTGGCAGTCACAATGAAAGGAACAATTGAAGCAACCTGAACATACTGATGGGTTCCGAGTTAGTCACGACTTGCTCCTGCCCAAGGAGAAAAGGAAAAGAAAATAGTTTTCTCTGTGAACAATCCATTTTGCAGAAACAGGGAAAAAATGAATTATTTGTGTCAGGAACAAAATTTTAATTTGAAAAGTCAGACACAGACCCCATAGGTTCATCTTCGTCTAGAAACCTTCATTCGGGTCTGGTCACGTTGTCTTGCAGAAGCCATAAAAAGGAGGGGTGCAGGTAAGGAAGGTGACAGACACAGGCGGAAGGAGAATGAGGATTGCCGTCTGCAAGATTTTAAGGTTGAGCGCTGTAGACAACCTCTTCTGCTCCCTGTGACAGAGGTACGGTAAATAAAAGTTCACAGTAAACCCACAGACATCAGGAGCACTAGAAAGTCCTGCTCAACCAGTCTCTTGGGTTGACTTTGCCTGGCCAGAAGGGCTCAGCTCTGCACCCCCATCTTTGATGTGGCGAAGGTGGCCACGTCTGCTGCCCTGCGTGCCATACCACCCATCTCCCACAACAATACTGTGCTCACCTTTGTAGGGCTTTAGGGCAGCACTCACTAGGAAAAGCCTTGTCTGCAGAACCACAGTTGCAGTACCCCTGTCTTCAGGCATCAAGACCCCTGGTGCTTTGCAGTGCCTTTCCAGAGAGCCTGCATGACCCAAGAAACCACTCAGGCAAGTAGCTTCTTCTCCACAGCAAGCTGGCATTCAGTCAGAAAGGCTAGTTTCGTCGTACTGACATAAAGACGCCATTTGGAGTTCCTCTGCAAAATCCTTTCCCTCTGCCTGACCTGCGTCATCTTGTCCGGGCTTTTCACAGTCCTGAACAAGAAAAGTAAGCAACTTTCTCCTTATTGACACCTTTCTACGTCCTCTTGTGAAACAGCACACTCAGAGCCATGTTGTTGCTGGGTTGTTCTCATTAGTCTTCTCACTGTGGACAGCAGAAGCTGACTGACAGGCATGGATAGTCTGAGATGGGCCTTGGTGGTGATGGGAGTCCAAGCAGCTTCAGTTCATGTAAAGCAGAAAAGCCTGGCTGCTCACTTCTTCCCCTGGAAGAAGACCAAGATTTATGGGGTCAATTCCAGACACTGCCTTTTCTTGCCTCACAAACTGGTTATTTGAAGAGGCAGCCTAAGCTCGTAGTTTTTTTATGCTTCTCTCAAGCATCAGATATTTGTGTTTCTTTGTAGTCTGTTGTGAAACTTGGCTCACTGCTGTGTATATTCTGATTTTTGCTTTCTAGCGTGTCTGATCAGCTCTAATGTTCTCAGTGTTAGTCAAATATGTTTTAGATTTAAATTTGGCTTCTCCTAAAGGAACACAGGAATTGGGAAAGGTTTTTTGTTTTGTGCTGGGTCATACAAGGCAACTTCTCAGCACTTTGTAAATTTAGCAGGTTTTGAGTTCTAATGCTTGTACAAGAAGGTAGTAACCATCACAGGTACTAAAGGCTTCCGTGATTGAAGACAAAAAATTACCAATGGGTAGCATAATGTATCTCTACCCTCACTGCTGAATATATGAAACAAAAATAAAAAAGCTTTAAAATCATATATCCTAACCTATCAAAACCACAAAAAAAATCAATACTGAAATAGTACATTCTGGGCAAAGTCCCCATAAAGAGTAGGACAGCAGTTTCTATTTTTAAATTGATTTTTGGTTTTAATTTTTTCGATAGTGCAGGAAACAGCTGAGCTTTGCCATAAAAAGGAAAACCCAACCAAGTAAAATGGGAGAGAAAAGCAGCTCATATTTGCAATTAAACTCATTCCAGACGTTCTTCACTGCCATTTAACTGCAGTAACAATTTCTTATCATCACGGTTGCTGATGCAAGAGCCACGACCTCATTCTGGTGCAGAATGTGTTCTGAGAGAAGACATGGAATGAGATGACAGCAACCCAGACATCCTGCCCCCAGTGGAGTGGCATCGGGAGCAAGAATCAGACATGGGCTCAGCCGCAGCTTTTCATTCTGTCATTGTGTCAGGTCTTCCCTGCAAAAAATCAGACCAAACACCAGCAAATTCATAAAAATTGGTGTAAATCCCAAGACATATCTCCTGCAGATTGTCTTTAGGAAAGGTTTCCCAAGAAACTGAGTTATGCCACTGTCCCAGACCTACACTCCTGATAAGATGAACTCCGTGGGCTGAGGAAACATTCCCCGCACTGTGCTGTGAGTCTGTAGCTTTCTGCCTGTGACATGGGGCTTCCTCTGCTGTGGCTGATCCATCCTCCTCAATTATCTTGCTGACTATGATCCTGGCTTCCCAATGGGAATTTGTCTCTAGCAAGTGTGGGAGGAGCGCAAGCTTGTCCCACACAGCAAGCTTGAAGCTAGCTATACCGACCTCTCTGACCACTGCACCTGCTCAGCCTCTCTGCCTGTCCCCCTCTGCATTTAATACAGAATTAAGGAGTTGCGTGAATTGTTTGTTACATGCTCTGTTCAGCTCCCTTCACTGCCGTTATTAGAGCTGTCAGCTTCTCCCTTTTTCCTAGTCTGGCCACCTCCTGCCTTTTCCATCCATGCTAAGCTTCTGCGGTGAGGCACGGACTTTTGACTGGAGTTCTGAGAGGGACCCATCAGCAAGACATACCTCAGTGGCATTAGACAGTCAGCATCACTCCACCTTCTCTGAAACAATATTGCAACAAATCATAAGGAGCCTGAAAGATCTGGCAGGTTCCTCTGCAGAAACAGTGTTTGTCCCCTGCTACCATCATTTTGGTTACTTTTCTGGGAAAAGGCCTCACTCTTTCGGATACCTAGGACGCGGATTAGAGAGCTCACTGAAGGCACTGGATTTGCTTATTGTCAGCCTCAGTGAGCCCCTAGACATGTTTCCAGTACAAACAAACCTGTATGATGCTCAGGTGTTTGTAAGATGGGCTCACTGCAACTCCATTGCTTTCCAGACATCCACACTAGACTACTCGTAGGATTAGCCAGCTCTTTTTTTTTTTAAAAGCCCATCGTGATGCTGGTCTGAGCTGTGCCTTTAGCTCTATTATTGATCTTAACCCCAGCAGCTGCCCTGAATCCTACTGCTGCCCTTTGTGCCTGAGAAGCAGCATTTTCTTGAGACTGGACCCTGGTCTCTTTCAATATCCCTCCACATTCTTTGAGACCTTTGTTTGGGCCCACTTCTCCGTGGCCACATCACAGACAGATCCCAGGTTATAGGTAAAATAAAAAGGATCGAAGGAATTGAAGAGTAAAGACGGAATGTTTTGTTTTGAGAATGATCAATAATCAGGTGATAATAGTGCATCCATCAGTGGTGCCCCTTCTCACAGGCTGCGGTTGTCAGGTGGTTGGCTCTGTGTACTCGGGGAATTGCAGGTGTAGGAGAGAGCAGAGAGGGCAGAGCTCTTCATTTCAATAAGCACTACCAGCTACACCTCCTATGGCTTGTGTAGATTTCTGTCTGTGGGCTTTTGTGCATAGAACTGTGCTTTTCTGCCATGTGGCTGCACCATCCTACTGCAGCTGAGTTCATTTCTGTAGCATTTGGGAAAATCAGATGCCCCAGAGTTGCCGCAGCTGATGTCATCGTCTGTCCCTACCTCACAGCATACATTTCGGTTCAGCAGCTCAGTTCCTTATCCTCTTTTGCCACTTTCTCTGAACTAATTAAAAGCAAGCAGCCCTTTTGGTGATGCTACAGAAAGTGCATAGTAAGTGAGCTGTAAGCCACTTTCAGCACTGGTTGCAGCATAGCAAAACACTTTAACTTCACAGCAGAGGACATTTTTCATGAATAAGTATTAAAATCAGAGAGTTGTACTGACAGGCAATTATAATGCTCATGTCTGGATGGCAGTGACTGTCTCCAGCCTATGGCATGGCTTTTGACTTCATTGAATACGTCACAGGAGGGCAGAAAAAAGCCTTTCAATGCTACCAGCAAATGCCTTGAGTCTCCAGGAACTGCAGCACTGAATATACGGAGTCAGCCATCACTAGAGAAAAATGTTAAATAACGACTGACAAAACGCAAGCCAGATCAGCTAGGAATTTGGAAATGAGACTCTGTTCTCCCTGGGAAAAATAAAGGAACTGCTGGGAGAGTGATAAATGCAATGTAATGTCAGCTCATTGAGAGTTATTTGTGCTTTTTTTTCCCCTTCCTGGCTGCAAGTGCCATTCTGAGCTGCAGAGCTCAAGTACAGATAAACACTATTTTGGACGCTTAAAAGAAGGAGTCAGTTTTCCTCAGCTAAAGGCCTTGGGGCTTCCTGGTTCATTTGCTTTCTCTTGCTCCAAATGAATTACACTAGAAAAGCCTTTTAGTTTCTTTCCCATTTGGTATTTTAACAAACAACCCTGTGTGGAGGATATACTCTGGCATAGCAGGGGCTCAGGTGGTTGAGATACCAGCTCGGAAGGAGGACACAGGTCACAGCTCCGCTCCCAGGAGATCCCCAGCGCTGTATTACACAGTAGGTACAACATGAAACCACATAGTAACCTCATGCTTTTCTTGCTTGCAAAGCAAGCGGTCTTAAAAGCAAAACAAAACTTGTTGACATGGACAAGTCTATTCAGAGTTTTCATTTTTGATCCTGGGATTTGATTCACTTTGGGACCTTTAACCCCTTTCCAGGACTGGTATGGTTGGCAGGAAGACCCTGAATGGCCTCATGGGCTCCTTATTCATCATCTCTTCTCTTGGAGTGATCAGAAGGGCTGGACAAAGAACCGACCTCTGATGATGGGTAATCTACAGGAAGGCTTTGACTAGTGAGAAGGAAGGAGGGGAGTGTATGACACAACTGTTTAGGTCTGGGTCTAATGGTTAAAAGAGGAATCCATATGGAGGAAAGGCAAGTAAATGTATCTCCTTGGGACCATACACAAAAGGCCTAAACATGTCAGGCATTTATGAGCCTGAAGGGTGCTCCTTAAAGAATAGCATCAGTCATGGTGAATATCTTTTGTCTAATTCTGATTCTGCCAGCAACTTATCCCTCAGTTGTGCTAATCAAAACTAGATTACTTTAACTACCACGCTGCAAAACTAATCCCTTGTCAAAAAAAAAAAAAAATCAAATTTTTCTTATCCTTGCTCCACACATAATCACCAACTATATCTACTTTTGTCTTCAGGCGTAAGGAGCTGTTACACCAGTGATAAATGCAGCATAATCACACTGCCAAGGGAGACCTGACAGTATGACTGCCAGGCTCAAGCATGATTACATGGCTCTGGAGGTGATGGTCAAGGGCATGGAAGGCAAGGCAGTGCCTCCTCTGTCCTTCCAGTGAGAAGGAATGGTTTGAGGTGGATTGGATGGATCCTGTAAGTCAAAACTGCTTGTGAAGCTGGTGTTGGCAACAGGTTATGATTTGGACTGAGGACTGCTTGGAAGAGATGGGATCTGCATAAGTGGGGCAAAAGCTTCTTTGCCAACAAGCTAGCCAACTTGGTGAAGAGAGCTTTATCAACGGGGAGCTGACTCCCCAGTTAAGCGGAGAAGTGGTAGACTATGCTGGCTAGCAAATGGTGTAGGGTGATGTGGACAGGAGATACCTTCTGATTAGCAAACCAGGATGGAAGTGGGGTCACCCCAATCATACGCATAAAGATAATGAAGTGCCTACCAAGCACTGATGAGGAAACCTCTCACACCTCTTCTGAGAAATCAGCACAGCTGGATGCATCTCTATGCATCCACATGGGGAGCAAACAGGATCAATGAGGCAGCATATAGACATGGTGGAAGAGCTCACACACATGGAGTGTTGCCATAGGTGCATACTTTTTTTTTTATATACGATACAGAAAGGACAGGCAGGGAAAGGGAGTTGCCCTGTATGTGAGAAAGCAGCTGGCATGTATAGAGCTTTGCCTGAAGATGGGTCGGGAGCCAGCAAATAGCTGATGGGTCAGGATTAGTGATCAGATGAAGATGGGTGATGCTGTGGTAGGTGTCTGCTACCTGTCAAATCAGGAAGAGACAGATAAGGCCACCTTCAGACAACTGCAAGCCTTACCTCCACAGGCCCTGGTCTCCATGGGGAACTTCAACCACTCAGCTGTTGGAGGGACAGCCCAGCAGGTCATAAGCAATCCAGAAGGAGTGCATTGATGGTAACTTCCGGAGACAGGTGCCTGAGGATCTGAAGGGGAGAGGAACACTGCTGGACTTGATTCTTATAAATAAGGCAGAAATAGTAGGGGATGTGAAGGCTGGGCAGTCTTGACTGCATGACCATGACATGCTGGAGTCCAGGATCCTGGAAGGACGGAAAAAACCAAGTTGGAGGATCACAACCCTGACCTTCAGGAAAGCAGAATTCTGCGTACTCAGGGAACTGTCATAATATATTATCCTGAACACCAGAAGGGTCCAAGAGAACGGCTGAATTTTCAAGGATCATCGCCTCGAAACTCAAAATTCTAACAAACAAGCAAGAAAAGAAAAAAAATTGACAGGGTGCCTGCATGGATTAACAAAGAGCTACTTGCAAAACTCAACTGTAAAAAGGGAGCACTCAGGAGGTGGAAGCAGGGGCAGGTGACCCGGGACACTATGGGAGCATGTAGAAATGAGGTTAGGAAAGCCAAAGCCCACATGGAATTGAATCTGGCAAAGGAGATGATCATAACGCAAAAGGAAAAATTTTACAAGTGCATCAGCAGCAAAGGGACAACTATGAAAGGCTGGGCCTCACCAGTGAGCTGGAATGGGGACATGGTCTTCAGTGCCAATGAAGAAGGCTGAGATACTAAACACCTTCTTTACAGTCTTGACTGCTATGACCGGCTTTCACCAATTCCAGGTCCCTGAAACCAGCGGGTATATGTAGTGCAAGGCTCATTAATCGTTGGCTGAGGAAGATCAGATTAGGGAATATGTTAGAGAATAAGTAAATAAACTGGAAATGCCCAAGTCCATTGGCCCTGATGACAGGTACCCACAGATGCTGAGGGAGTGACGTGATGTGAAGTCACTGTTGATTATCTCTGAAAGGCCACGATGTCTGGGGGAGGTTCCTGAGGACTGGAAGACAGCAGGTGTCATTCCTGTCTTCAAGGGCAAAAAGAATGCTGGGAGGATGGTGGAGGATCTAATCCTGGAAAGCATTATCAAATATGAAAGGGACTGGGAGTGATCAGCATGGATTTTTAAAAGGTGAACTCATGCCTCACCCACTTCATAGCGTTCTGTGGTTAAAAAAGCGAAATGACGGCAAAGCAGGGAATATTTTTTTCTACTGATTTTGACAAGTACTCTCTCCCATAATATCTTCATTGATAAATGGATAAAGTATGGACAAGATAAAAGGTCAGTGAAGTGGACTGAAAACTGGCTGAGCTGCCAGGCTCAGAGGATGGTGATCAGTGATTCAAAGTCTAGCTGGAGGCTAGGCACTAGTGGCTGACCCCAAGGATTTAAACTGAGGCGAATACAGTTTAACATGTTCATTAATGACTAGAAGAATGGTACAAACTGTCTGCAAGAAGTGGGAGGGGTGGTTGAAACACCAGAAACTGGGAGGAGTGACTAGTACACCAGAAGGCTGTGCTGCCATTCAGAGGAACTTTGGCAGAAAGGGGAAATGAGCTGGTAAGAACCTCATACAGCTCAACAGGAGAAAGATCAAAGTCTTGCACCTCAGAAAGAATAACCACATGCACTAGGACAGACTGGGGATTGGCTCACTGGGAAGTGGCTTGGCAAAGAAGTAACTGGTAGTCCTGGGGGACATCACAAGTCAGAGAACAATGTGCCCTTGCAGGAAAGCTGGCCAGCAACATGCTGGGCTTCATTAAGAATACTGCTGTCAGTGGCCATGGGAGGTGATCATCCCTCTTTACTCACCTCTGGTGAGACACATCTGTAGTGCTGTGTCCATTGTTTGGCTACCCAATAGAACAGAGACATGGACATACCGGAGTGAGTCCTCTGAGGAGCCACAAAAATGTCTGAAGTGCTGGAGCACCCAACAGACAAGAAGATGCTGTCAGAGCTGGGATGTTTAGCCTGGGGAAGATTCAGGAGGCTCTTGTGAATGTGTATGCAACACCTAGTGCAGGGAGTAAAGAAAACAGAGCCAGAATCTGCTCAGTGTTCCAGTAAGTGCATTCCCTGGGCAATCTCCAAAATGTAAGCCCTTGCTGTCTTGGTTGGGATTGCAGTGGGATACAAGCTCTACATAGGGTGTCCACTGCAAGAGTAAGACCCTCAAACCATTCATAGTTTTCTCTATCTTTGCCCTGTGTCTCTGGAGTCAAGGAAGGTGTGTGAAGCGCCTCATGAGTATACGTGGGGGAAGGATGTGAGAGGGTGGCGTGACTCTTTCCTGCTTTCAGTACATACGTATTGCCTCTGCAGAGCTTGCAATGAGCAGTAATTTGGGCACTTGACCTGGGGATGCAGAGCTCCTTGACAGGTCTTCTGAGGGAAAGGAGTCCTGTGTGACTGAACTTCATTTGCAATAGCTGGGTGGTTTAGCATTCGGGGAGAAGACACAAGCTGTACTTGTCTCTGAAAAAGCGTCTTTGGTATTGCCTTTAGTAATTTGCTTGAACAGGAGGAGGGCATACTTATTAAATAAAATAATGCCCAGGATCCTGCTGGTTTCAGCAAAACTAGGATTTTCATGTCGTCATTGCCATATGTGCCTGTGCCGGTCTAGAAGAGGGATCTTGTCTGCAGAGGCTCTGCTGCACCTCCTGCCAGTGTGAGTGTGGCAGCAGATCTCGCTCCCTGCCTGAGGCTGGTGAACTGCTATCTACCAGTCAAGAGCTGTGTCTGAAAGCATGTCTTGCCTGGGGAACAGTATGTCAGTGCGGGCTCTACCAGCTATTGTAGCCCTCAAAGTAAATGTTATGAAACGGAAGGCTGGCTTTGACATAATGAAATCTCTTATCTAGAGAAAGCTTCAGTAAATCAAAGCCCTGCAAAGCCAGACCATCACAGTTTGCTGCCGCATCATAGCTCTAATTTGCTCCAAAGTTATTTCAGCTCTGGTCTGTAAATCTGACTGCCATAAGCAATGTATGGTGCCATTTTTCTTCTCAGTTTTTCCCTATCTGTTGCTAGGAGGGAACAGGGTCTATTAGATCCTGTGCTTGTGCAAAGGCCCAGCCAGCAGTGTACACCACAAGTCTGCAAGAGCTGGTGTGCACCCAAGCTGGTCACCCCTTTTTGACCACGCTGCAAGTCCAGAAAGGCAACCTGTCTCCTTGGCAACAGGCTTAGCAAACAAAGCATGTAGTTTACATCTAATTTTGCTTAAATTCTGTGTAAGGGCATTAGGCAGTTATAGCTCTGTGCAAGGTCTCCACTTCCTTCTTTCAATTTTACGTTCCTGTGAACCTAAATCCGGGATACAATTTCAGGCTAAAAAAATATCCCTTACATATTCTCTCTCCCGCCACCTTGCGGATGCAGATCTTCCTGAAAGCTCTTTCTGGTGTCTCTTTGGCCATTAACATGGCACAGAGAAGAACTTGGCTACCCACCAGCTGCATCACAATTACTGCCTTAGTGAATAAGACCAGCCACTAAGTGGCCTTCAAGCTCAACAGCTCCGGATTCCCCATATGCCTCACTTGCAGAATAGCATCTGCAGTAAGTTGTCTGTCTCAGGTCAGTCTGGCTTTTCAACAGAAACAGATCTGGACTTGCAAAGTGAAACAGTACTCATCATGTCTAAACACAGCCCTGCTCTGTCACACTGGTATCAGCCTGCCACTGAAAAATGTCAGCAGAGCTTTCAAAACTGTACAGCTTTCAGATACTTCCACTAATTTCCTATCAGTTTCAAGAGGTATCTGGCCACACAGCTTCCTTTGGTGCTAGTGGAACCGTACGTGGCCCAAGTTCTGCATTTCTCCTCATCAGTCTTTTAAATACAGAATGTCACTGCCATTGGAGGACAATGGTATCTCCTCCTGCACGTCCTCAACTCCTGCAGGCAGGATGGCCTGTGTAATTGTCAATGGGACAGAAGAACAGAAGTGGGGCTGAGGGTGTCCTCAGAGCAAGGCCTATCTGAAGAGCCTTGCACGGTCTGCAATACCACATGTCTGCAGCCAGGTCGACGTTGGAGAGCCACCCTTCCTTCTCCTTTATGGCTCCAGAAGACTGTGTATTCCTTTCAGAAAATGTCTCTCTTTCTTGGCAGCCTTTTACCCATTTGGAAGCTTTGAAAGTCCTGTTCTGGATTTTTATTTTGTGTCTGTGACCTGAGACCAAAGAAGAACCTTGTAAGAAGTTGAGGCTGAGCTGCACTTTGTATGCTGTGTTCACACCTTGAAGTGATGTAACTTGCTTATTAGAACCAGATCCTTTGCATGAGATATTGCTTCTTTTGTTTCTTAGCAAATGTATGCAGTTATTCTCAAATAAAATGTTCAAGACAAAGGTGTATCAATTCTATATTTGGACAGGTATACAAATAAAACAGCTGCTTTGCTTTTCCCTGCATCCTCCTCATACCTGTCTCCATTTTTTTTAAAAGGACTACGAAAGGTGAATAGGTGAGAAATTTTTCCCAGTATTAGCATGTTAAAGTAATTTTTCCTTTCCCCTTCTTTGATCTATAACTGGTTCAGTTATACAATGTAACTTTAATTATCTGCACAAAAAATTTATTTCCGATTCTCATGACTCAGATAAACATGAGCCTTCTGAGTCTGCAAACACTAAAAGACAAAGCTCAGATAGTCTTGGAACCACAGTGAAAAAGTTTAGTTGTTTATTTTGCGATTTGTTGCTGTTTTTTCTCAGCAGCTTGAGAGCTCCAGTTAGCCAGGGTTTGAATAGTCAAGGTTTTCAAGTACACAGTGACTGGAAGACTGTATTTTTACCATAGGCTGTGGAGCCTTCCCATGGAGTAGCAGCTCCACAGAAATCTTCCACTGTGTTTAACGGCTAACTGTCTTGCATACAAGATATTTTAAAAATGAAAATTATTATCTCTGGGCCTTCTGCTGAAATCAGCTCTTTAAGCAAAAAAATAGAAGCAGTTTTGTTTCTGGAAAACCAATACACATTCGCTGTTGTCCCACGCAGCTGTGTTTTGTGCTGCAGACCAAAGCATTAAGCACCAGCAAGGGGCAAAACTTCCTCTGACCTGCTGCCTTTCCCAAAGAATGCCTTTTAAGGGCCGAGGATGCAATGGTAGGCCCTTGCAATATTTCTCAGGACATGAAAGGATTACACCAGATCTTTCTGGTTTCACTTGATGCTTAATTCACAAAGCCTGGAAAGACCCCCCCCACTCAGCAGCACTGCCCATAAATGATGAGGGTGTTACCCTCATCAGAAACATGTCCAGGTAAGCACAGATGCAGTTTTCTATTTAGTAGATGCTACCTGTTTTATGTTTTTATTGTCTATAGAGCTATTATTGCCTCTAGGGATTAAAAGCAGTCATTGCTTCGAAAACTGTGGATGGGAGTGATACACTGCCTTTGATTCCCTTTTCTGTGGGGATCTTTTACTCTCACTTTAGCGTCTCAAACTTGTCCTAGTGTGACATTGCTCCCAGAGGGTTGAACAGATTATTCTTACTGTCTGAAGAGTCATTTGGCTGCTAGGAAACATAAACAAATACTGCTTCAGAATATCGCATATATTGTACTTTGGTTTCAAAGTAGAGCATTAATGTTGGTCTTTCATTTGTGATAAGGAAGTCTTAGTAATTGCTTCTGAGTATGGGATCGTAGTGTACATTTGAGACACTCTATTGATCGCATCTCACTAGAATCAGATACAGACATGAGCATCTTGTATTTGATAGGAAATGCATTAACATTAAGCTTTCTCAAACCATATTACCCTGCTATCTTTCTCCTCTCCTCTCCTCTCCTCTCCGTACCAATATAGTCCTTAAAACCACCAATCACATGTTCCTGTGTTTATGGCAAAGTTTATGTCATACTCCCCTGAAACGCAGGGGGTTGAGGGAGATGAAGACTTTCGTTTTAGATGGACTGTAAATAATACGAATCATGAGGTCAAAATCCTATACAGTTTTCTGATAATATCTGTTGCTTTCTAGGTAGCCTTTCAGACTCTGTAAAGCTCCAGCTTTTATACTAAGTGTGTTACAAGACTGTAAAGCAACTGTGCCTGTTGAGTTTCTGTCCAAATTGCCTTGTGGCTACTTAGTGCAGCAAGCATGTTGCCATAGTCTGCCAAATACAAGACGATGTGAAACTGGGAAAACAAACAGCAAACTGCTTCACTCCCAATCACACGGCATAATGGTACTTCTATTCTATCAGGAAAGTGGAATAAAACGAGAGGTCTGGAATTTGTCACTGCAGAGCCTGAACTGCAGGGGAGCAGTGGGCAGCCAACAAGGCACCTACTCCAGTGTCAAGCCTTCAACTGCGGTCCATAACTTCAGGCCTCCTTTATTGTAAGTAGTAATTGACCTCAGCAAAGGGGTAGTGAGTGGTTCTGCCATGGTGACGTGTCACAGACAACATAGAGTGAATGACAACCTGTGGTGGATGTAGATCTGGCGCTTATTTAAAAACCATGGACAGTAGAGCTTTTACTCTTCTGGATATCTCTCACACTTATTTCTTGCTCTCCTGGCTTTACATTTGTGAGGTCTTATCTTCCCTCCCTGCAGCAAGGTTGCTACTGGCCCAGGATGCTTGGGCAGAAAGTCATGTTGTTTTGTGTTGTGCTGCTGCTCGTAGTTAACCAACTTGGGCACTAGCAGTCAAGGTCCCTGATCATCTCCTTGCATTTGTGTACAACTGTCTCCCTGATCTCCAGGATCCTCCACCACTTTCAGGATCTTTCCTCCAGCCAGAACCTTTACCTTTCTCTTTTTCTTAGCCCTCATATTCTTTCCAAGACCACCTCTTTCTGGAAGCATTTCTTTTTTGACAACAGCTCTCTTTTCTGGAGACCCTAGCACTTCGTTTTCCCAATTCAAACTGTGTACCTGCAGGAGCACAAAAATATGATAAGCTTCCTAACTGGTGCTCCTTTCTGATATCCTTCTATTTATTGGATAACTTGGAATGTGCCTCTTTTCTTTAGTGCGGCTGCAAGCGAATTTACAACCAGTCTGTCCTGGTGGTGACTAGCAACTCTCAGGCTTCTGCCTGAGTGTTTGAAAGGAAGATTTGCAGGCTTTTACATACACATCCTTACACACATACACCCAATTATTTGCCATCTGTGACACCATGTTATTGGCTGTTCATTTCTCACCACAGTGCAGCATCTATTTGACACTCAACTACTATTACCAGCAGCTCCTCAAGGTGCTTGGGATTGCTCTGCATGTGAAAAGGCTCTGGGGACCTCTGCCACTACCAGCTAGCGGTGTTCAGTTAGGTTCCAGCACTATCTGGACACCTCTCTAGGCACCGCTGCCTCACTGCAGGGTCCCTTGATGCCAAATGCTGCCTGCCTTGCCAACTCCATGGAAATCCTGCTGAGGCAGAATTAGAGCTCATACAAGGAAGAGCAGTGTTAGCACAGCAAGTGCCACATATCTCTGGCGGGTTTATGCTTTCTGTCATGAGGTAGCATGTGAAAGAAGGGGCCGGGGCATGACCAGTAAACACAGCAGCAATTGTCAATAAGCTCAGAAGTTCCTTGGAGCGGAACCAAAGCCATGTGCCCTTTCATGTCATAGAACTAGGGACTTGACTGGGCCCTGAGTGGTCACCTATATCACTCTGTGCAACAGGACAGCATCAAATATAGTTACATTTATGCTCACAAAAGAGAGGATGTAAATTTAGGTATAACTTGTTCTCAAGGACCCTACATCAACGCCTAATAAGAACTTTTTTTCTAGTGTCTAATAAAAGTTTTCCGGCTGAAATAGTAAACGTGACTTTTTGTTCTATCCACCATGGGTAAGAAGAACAGCTTTTTGACTTTCTCTTTAAAAAGACTCTTATGCTCTTATGTGATTTGTAGGGTCCTTCTGTTCTGCAGGGGGTGGCCAGCCCTCCATTTCTGCTGTGGAGGATGGTGTGAGTCACAGTGACATTCAAAAACCTTTACTGGTATGAAGACTTTGTTTTCTATGCTTTTTCTGTGTAATTATTTCTTTAGAAAAATATGCAAGATACTCATTCCACTAATATAACAGAACCTGCATTTTGGATAAATGTTAATATTAAAGTTGCATTGTCATTGTTCTCCAAGGCAATAGGCCTGTGAAATTCCTTTCAGGTTATTCAACACCTCTATGAGCATTGCCAAATATAGCTTAGAATGAGCTGCTACAGCACAATAATTCGCCATAAAGACTCTGTCATTCCAGACAAAGGGCTTGGTTTTCTGTAGGAGGAAAATGGTTTGCAGCAGGCTCTCCACTCTGTTTCCTCCTCTAGTTTTTCTTTTGCACACAAAATACAGCTTTGTCTTACAAAGTTTGAAACTGAGATTAAGTAGCTCCTGTTTAAGACAAGTAATGGTGAGTCATGTTATTGTAGGTCACCAAAGGATTGCAATTTTATGTTTCTGAGCATCATCTTCTGCATGGAGAGATCTCCAAAGAATGCTTTCTTCAGATTTAGGTCTTCTCAGAAACATCTCCTTAAGGACTACAAAAAAAAGTACAGAAAAATGAGTTCAACAATGAGTATTCTTCCGTATTGAAGATGCTGGGCTTTGTCCCTGTACCATTCCTTCCTACAAATCCCAGTTCAAATATTCTGTTTTCCGGTTGGTTTGAAAATAAGTAATGGAAGAAAGCGATTGCTTCATCTCTTTCTACGTCAGAAATTTGGATTACATGTCAATGAAGTGCCATGCAAGCTCAGAGACCAGTTTTCTACAGTCCCTGAAAACTGCTGATAAGAGCTCAAATGCTGTTTTAGAAGCAACTAGGATAGACCAAGGTATATCTGATAGTTAACCAAAGCAGTCAATTACCATAATAACATAACAGTGGTGTGGCTACTGCACTTCCATAGCAGCTCTGACCCTGCTTTAGGAATTCTTGTTGTTGCATAGATTGTTATCTCTTGCCATGCTAAGTAGCACCTAATTCATCAGTTGCCTGCACTGATTTATAGGAAACGGTCTAAAGGGAAGGTCTTACTGTGCCTTAGAATTTCAAGTATATTTTCGCTGCAGAGCATGATGGAGAACCCAAATGCAATGGATGTGTCATCTAGCAACTAATTCGTCATGTGCTTGCAAATAATTTCAAGATTTCTTATCATTTTGAATGTGTGGATCTTCCAGACCTTCAAAGAGTATGTGCACTTTGTCTCCATTTGCTTTGGACAGTCTGAGCAACGATAATTTGGGAAGCAGTGAAATCAGCACCCACCAGCAGAAGGGTATTGTCCTCTCATTGATTTAACATCTGAAGGTTAAGTGAGAACGGGGGGGGTGGAGTGGTGAATGGAGGAGTTGCTGCCTTCACGGGAGAGGCAAGTGCATGGCAGTGACATGGTTCCTCCATCTGAGGCAGAGCCGTTTTCATGGGGTAGGTTGCTTTCCTTTCAGTGCTTTGATCCTACATTCCTAATAGTAACATTCCTACACAAAGGACGAAAGAGTGTAAAGGAATATATGCACAAATACAAAATTAAGAACAGCACTGCAGACAGGACTTTAAGCGTTACCACATTAGAACAACATAATATAGCAGGCAAATGTTGTTCTTGTAGAAGTACCAAGCTCCCTTGCCAGCAATACAAGAATATGGAGTATTGTTTATAGAGGTAGGACTGTCTTTTCTACTCACTTTGGATTATAATTTCAAGGCTTGGCCTCTTTTCATCGTGAAAGATGAATTGGACTGAGTCTACAGAAGAGGTATCAGGAAGATAAGTGATACAGAAAACACAAGGGACTTGGGATTCTCACTTGCGGGTCGGGGGAAGTGTGCTGGCCACTTCCTTGGAGGTTTCTAGAAAAGGGTTAGACAAATACATGTTGAAGGTTATTTGCTGTTCCCTGGGAAATAAATAAACTCCAGAGGGATCTTCATGTTAGATTTCCTGCAGCATCCAAAACACTTTCATTGAAAATTCCGTCTTTGCAGAGCCTCTGTGGGAAAAGGTTATCTGAGTCAACAATTAAATGCAACTTCCAAGCTTCTTCTTGTCACAGAAGGACAAACACCTAGAATGAAAAAGGCTAATCTTCAGACTTGACAAAGGGAACTAACTTCAGGCCACTTGTACTCTGCTTTAATGAAAGCAGAATTCTCCCATCCAAGTAATTCTCTCTCCTTCTCTATATCTGCTTTCCTGCAGATACAGTGTATCTGCTGCAACTGACAGTCCATCCAAACTCCTTGTGCAACCCATCCTTTGGCCCAGATGGGTGAGACCATCCATCACGTCACAAAGACAGGCAGTATGGGGTCACACATCCCCACCACCAGCATGCTACATCTGGGCTCAGGTACAGAGCAGAGATTTCTATGTAGCGGATGTCTTTGTGCACTGGTAATGAAGAAAGCAGAGTGTTCGCCTTAGATGCTCTGTGTTTTCTCTCTCAGAAGTATGTTTAGATGCTGTTTCTCATCAGCCCATGCATCTCTTCTGGAAGGTTTTCTGGAGAGCATGCTGCATCAGGAAGGTCCAGGAGATGGCACTCTAAATGCTGGCAGACCACAATCTGAAGGTACTCTTTCACGATAAGAGTATGCCTCTTCCTTTGATCTTCATTGTGGCTTTCATCTCAAAGCCTCCCCAGGACTATCTGAAATGATTGATTACATGAGCAAATTGGATGGATATTTGAAGTAGTAATTAAAAAGCAGGGCCTGGTCCTTCTCACATTCACAGCTGTGCAAATCAAGGAATTCCAAGGAAGTCAGTGCAATTATTCTTATTTAAATTCTGTGGAAATTAATTAAGAATCAAGCCAACTGTATCTGGGTCTTTCTACATCAGTAAATGAGCAGTCTAGCACTTTTAGAACTTTTTATGGCTCTAGAAGGTCTTTAACAAAACTACAGAAAATGGAAATTGTGAAACCCACAACAGACCTTCAAAACCGGAGAAAAGTTCAACATTCAGCATTATAATTGTAGTTTTCAAGTGACTGATAAACGTGCCACTAGCATTTTAAAATAGGAAGATCTGACACCACTTTTTAAATATACATACAATGCCAGTACTAAGCACATATTGGTGTATAGGAGGGGAAGATCGTTTTGCATTTTTACATTATATTTGTCCAAATTGCTAGGTATATGCATTTCAAATTCTGTTTTTCTGGTGCAAGGAAAGATACCCACAGCAGTTTCTACCATAGAGAAGGGCGGCATTAATCCCTCATGTAGAGGCTGCAGTTCATAAACATACGCATGTGCTGAAATTGAACTAAATTTTTCTTTTCAGAGTCTAATGTCTACTACATCGTAAGCATGGCTTGCTCAAAGAATGACAAAATGCGTCTGAAATATTTGCTGTGAGATTTCAATTTTGTGTACTTCAGTTAGAGATCAGTTTATTGAAAGGAGAATCCACCCAGGTCATCTCCAAAGACACAGCAGTACCTGGAGACTGCAATTAGAGGCAGCAGCTGGGGAACAGGAGAAAAAAATTGATAGTTATTTAAAAAAAACCCTGTCACTGCCAACACCTCTGTGAACTTCTTTTTAAGAGTTTAACGTCTGATCGTGTTAAACTTTCACTAGCCTTTCACCCAGATTTTTTTTTAATAACCAAAAAAGAAAACAATAGAGGGCTTGGAAGAGCCATCAGTGATTTCATTCAAGGAACATGTAAGTCTGTGCTTCAGTGCAAGATAGGTGGAAGGAGGAGGAGGTCAGGGACTTCCCTCTTGTTTTCCTAACCATTCGGTCCTAGCAAGCTCTCAGCACCCCTGGGAAGTGTAGAAACTCAAGACTGCACTTCTGAAGTGCGGAGAAAAATATAGTTTTCAAGGGAACTTCAGTGTATGAGGAGAGCAAAAGAAGCACTGGGTGAGAGCTCCCTAAGGCTGGGTCAGTCCCCCGTGGGTCAGAGTGAGCAAGGCTCCTGTACAGCCATCTGTGTTCACTATGGTAACACTCACAGCTATAAAAGATTACATATTTTTAATTTTCAAACATAAATTGTGAATCTGATCAACAGCACTATTTTTGCACTGAAAAAGAAAACTGTAACATGACCCAAATAATGGATGTTAATAAATTATGAAAATGAAATCTTGCCATTTCAATCAACAGTCACAACAAGCACATATCTATTTCCACAGCAGTAACAGGCTTTCATGGTGATATAAGTGGTTTGCCCGAAAGAGCTGATTGCATAGTTTAAGAACAGGTAGGTCAGTCCTGCAGAGGGTGAATGAACGGTAAGCCTGAGTAAGAAAAGGCTTTCCCTAAAAAGAAGGACTCTCTAATTTCAAGTCCAATTCAGTGTTGAAGAAAATCTAAATGATTGTGGTAACTTGCCTTATTTCTCAAGAAAATTATAAAAGAGAAAAGTCGTAGAACTTGCTTGAGCATATTGCAGCACCTGACTAGGAGGTAGCTGCCTGCGGGCTAGCCCTGGGACGTCTACTACATAAACAACAACTCTGTAGTCAATATGAATGTAGTAGAAAACATACGTATTAAGCGAACAATATATAGTTTCTCAGTAGGTGTTGGAACTTGAAAGGAAAAATAAAAGTCTTTCACATATTTCTGAAAGGAGATTTATATCAAGATACTCTTAAAGATATATTGCTTCTGCATTCTGATAGGCACAGGAAAAGTTGGTGAGCAGTGCAAGGATTCATAGGACTTGGCATTCCGGTTGAGTGCAGCACAGGAGTTATGACTTTTGCTCTTGACACTGACATTGTTTTGTTAAATTATTTTAGTTATTTCACATGCCTCTCCACATCTTTGGCGCCTGTTGTGCACTTTATATTGCAAGCTGCTGAGAGATCCTGTGAACATCATCTGCTAACCACAGAGAGGTCAGGGACAAGCTTGGTGCTTTGTCTTGTTTTGGTATGTTTACAGCCTACCGATACACCCATGATATAAGTTATTTTAGTCCAACCAGTTCAGCGCAGTGCACTGAATTACCAATTCTAGCCAAATCTTATCGGGAAATGCAAAGAACCATTACCAGTTCATTCAGGTTCTTGTTTTTGTAAAATGGTTTGAGGTCCTAGATGACAGCCAAAGTGGTGCTCCCACAGTTAATGAGATAACACCTGGAGAAAGTAGTAATCATTGAGCTTACGCACTTAAAGAATTTTTGGGGCAACTAGCTCTCTACTGCCTGTTAAAAAAAATGAAAGGCTTTGTTCAAGAAGAACTGGAGCCAGCTGTTTTGGGTGTGAAATACATTTAGTAAGATCAGATCATAACTGAGAAATCTAAATTTGAGGCCAGAGGCCCACAAACCCGCCTCTCTGCTTGGCAGAGCATCCTCTCCCCAGACCGTGCAACGTATTGCAGAGGCTACTGCTAAAGAAAAACAGCAGTCTTCACACATTTGGGGAAGAGTTCTTGGATGGGATCTCTCTGCACAGACTGAGCCACTGATTGGGGAGCTGATATTTGTTCACCCTTCCTTTTAAGTCTAGTGTGCTGTCCAGACACACATAGCTTTAACACACAGCAGAACCCAGCTTCCTCTCCTTCTAAGGAGGAAAAGATGCAAAGACCCCTTGTCCCTTCCAAAAGGGAGGTAGCACTCTTCTTTTTCCCAAAGACTAACTAGCGGTGAAGCAAGTTTCAGTCTGAGGGGGCAGTTGCTTAGAGATGGGCAGGTGTAGCAAAACTCTAGCCTTAAGGTTGTGTGGGCTAAGGGATGCAGGAAAAGCAGTGAGTGTAAACATTACCCAAGGCCAAACTGACTTGTATGCGAATACCATGATGCAGCCCAGTGAGGCCATTGTCCGCGGTCTATTTCCTCATTCTCAAAGAACTCTGTGATGTTGGTTTCTTGCAAAGTATAATAAAAACCTTTGCTGAAGGGGCAGACACCCCTTCCAGGGATCAGGATAGCAGCCAAGAGAAGCAACAGGGTCTGGATATCAACCCCACCATGCACAGAGCTAAATACAAAATGTATTTGCTTTACCCAACTTTCTTATAGTTGCACATTATTTGTGAATAGCCATCATTCCCTTTCTGTTGCTGCTATATGGGCACCGCTGAGGCTGCCTGGGAAGACTTCCTGCCCCTCTGTAGGCATTTAGCCTCACCAGTCTCTGTGCTGTTGTTGGCAGCCCGGTGTAAGCATGGAGGTGTCCAGGAACTGCCCTGAATACCAGGTGACAAAAGTTAAGGATGATGATTGTCTAACATAGATTGCAACGCTCCTGCTTGGCAACTGGTGCCATACATTGCTATTACTCAGGGCCCCTCCGGCTTTGTCACCCTGTGTCTATGTGATATCCTAGGGGACACATCCTTGTGGCAGTGAGAGTGCAAGGCCTCAGATCCCAGATTTGCTCTTGGCTTTTTATTTATAGAGGCAGGAGAGTAAAATGAAAGTTTACTTTCCCTCAACTCTTTGTACTTAAAATTTACTCAATAAAAACAGGTGCACTTTTCTGACTCTTGAAGCCAGCACACTGGTTTTTGGGTGCAAATTCACTGTTTCTGCCTTGGTTTGCTGTTGTTAGCACACTGATTTCAGTCAACAGTAACGCTGAGAGCAACACGAGCACCTCCCCTTCCTTGGAGAGGGTGAGCCCCAGACATTACACTGGTACTGTACTCACTCTCTTCTTCAATTTGCAAAATTCCTCCAGTGTATGGCTAAGAAGCAAGGGATATGCCAGCACTTTATCAGCACCACAATAATTGGCTTGTCTGATGCAATGTGTGATGGCAGGAGGACGTATAAGAATTATACATATTTTATTTACCTAGAGGCTTCCATCCTAATTATTTCTCATATTCATAGTTTTTTCTAAAGGAATATTTGGTAGTATTTTTGACTGAGTGATGCCTGCTAGAGCAATTCACTATAAATGGAGGTGCAACAAGTCTGTGGACTGTCTGTAAAAGTATAAAACCAACTTGCTTATACCGTGTCTTTTTATGTTTGCAAGTAGAAAAATTAACGCTGATATTTGTAAGAACAAAAGCTTAACACACACATCTTCAAGCTGAGTTCAGCATATAATTTCAAACAGAGTAAAATGGTGACTGGCAGGAATTAAGAGCCCATGCAGTGTCCCAGGGCAATTCCTTAACCTTTCTGCCTTATTTCCAGAAAGAGAGCTAGTGAATGGTTTGAATGACAGAAGTGAAGAGTTGGTCTTTCCAGAGGGCTATTTAGATAAGCCCCCCCACGTTCCCTGTGCGTATTGAAGTCTAAGAAAATATCCAAAGGGGCTCCTTGAGCCTTTTCCTGTCATGCTCATGGACAGCAGGACATACCCATCATATCGACATCTTACTTTCGGGTATGATATTTCATTCCATGAGCAGAATGAAAGCATCATGGTGGAGTTGCAGGACTGGGAAAACGGTGTTCTTCTCCCATTTGCGCACACACTTGTCTCAGAAAGTGCAGTCACACGTATAGCAGATGGCTGCTTTGTCAGTGCTTTGTGCTGAGCCCTGAGGAACAGTCGTATACGACTGCTGCAGTGCATTGTTATGGCTCTGGACAACAGACAGTCCAGCTTGCCTTGGATTTTCGTTGTGACAGCTGTCACTGCCGTAACCTGTGAAGAAAAGTGCAGGGGCTTCACACGGTTACACTCCGATAATCTGCCTAGCACAAGGTTCGTCCTAACCACTTAGAGAGAGATTGATTTAAGTCTTAAAGCATGACATTAAGTATCCCTGTGCTCTCACAGTCATTATTAGCTAGAACAACTACAGATGATAAAATTATACGCAATTTACCTCTATTAGCAATGCTCAGTACCAGTAATGACATCTTTATGCTGCTCTTCATCCAAACATTTTGAAATTTGCTGTCTTTGTTGCATAGAAACTAATCATACAAAAAAATGTTTTCATGGGTATGAATTCGTCTATATGGAGAAGAATGAATGCTCTGTATAGAACGTCTTGAAAAGAAATTACTTAAAAGTGCTTTAGAAAGATAAAGACATATCCTTTAAAACAGTGACAAATTGTGTTATATGTTTCAAAGTTTTTCTTCACATTTTCCTGATCTTTCTTCATCCCAAGTGTATAGCTCACTACCTTTATACAGTACTGAGTACCCTTGGGAGCCCTTTTGGAGGATCTGCAGGACATTCAGGGTTCATGGTGTCGTACGAAGCTTCCATCAATAGAAGGTTGTATCTAATTTGAGGACTTCTTTCAGATAGTATTTGACCTGTTTTTCTGAGCAGGCAGAATGTTTTTAAGTGTTACTAGGAAGCTGGTTTTCTCTGTAGTGTTGGGTCTAGAGCAATGGTGCAGGCTATCCACTCCTAGGCATCTTATCCCAGCCAAAACAGAGAGATCACCTCTTCAAGAGCTGACTGGTAGCCAGAGCCTGTGCAAGATGCCCTGGAGCTCTCCTTCTCCCTTCACGGTCTATATATGAGCTAACTTAGCTGGACCTACCATTCCCTGACTCGTGTTTTTGAGCTTATGGTTCGCTTCTTTGTATCCAGTGCCGGCATTGATGTTGATCCAAACAAAAATTGTCCATGCCTGAAAGCTGTAACCTTGAGATACGTGGTGTCAGTGACATTGAATCAAGAACGCTATTGTACAACTGTTCTTTTCTGTAACCGGGGAACTGCAGAAGACATTGTACCTAGACAAAAAGGGTTTTTAAGTCACCAAAAACCAGATTTTGCACCTCTTTCTCTTGAAGACATGCTGGGGCAGAAGGTGAACTCTCAGATTAACAATGTCACTGCAGAGATAATATAGTGCAGTAAAAATGAGATGGCCTTTATAGGGACTGACAGAGCATTTTTAAAAAGCTTTTTCTAAAGACTAGAAAGAACATCAAAAGCATCTTAGAAAACTCCTGAGGCATTTGACTTGGGGGACAGCTCCAAAGAGAGATGCAACAGCCAGCCATTACTACTGCGGCTAGAAAACAAAATGGACTTTGCAAAAAGCTTTCTTTCTGCTCCCAGGAAAAGTCTGGAATGTAACTCTGGCAGCTCCTGGGAAGAAAATACTTTGTGCGGAAAGGCATGTTCCCAACTGCTCTCTCTGGAAACACAGTCCCAGATATTGGAATTTTCACAACACTGAATATGTGGCCACTTAGTCCAGTGATGGTATATGAAGCAGATAGGGAGGGAGAAACTACCACAAGGGCACATCAATACAGCAAATGAAATCCTGCGGCAGGCAGAGAAAGCCATTGCAGTCAGAATGAGGAGAATACCCTGCAAGGTGTATAGTCAGCAGTGGATACCAGTGGGTTGTTAAAGCTGTTTGGACTGTAAGACCTACGAGCTCCAGAAGAGGCAACTACAGGTTGGAGCCAGTCTTTGGAAAGAGCCTTGGAAGGACTGGCCTAGAGGAATCACAGGTAGCAAAATGGTTGACCTTGCAGGAGGGAGAGTGAAATTTCAGTGACTGAGAAGGGAGGGTGGAAACCACCAATCAGAAACCAAAGAACCCTGTAAGGCTGGAGGGAGGAAAAGAAATGTAGCTTGTCATGTCTGGAGATAGATGACAGAGGTTTGTCTGATGGGCCAAGTCTCCTGACTCTGATTTAAATACAGCTGTGGACCTTCTGCATGCTGAGCACTGCATACCCCATCCTTGCTAGTCAAAAAGCACAAGTAGTCCCTGCTTGTGAGGAGGCAAACAGCAGCACAAATGAGGGATGGAGTCTGGATCCATGTGAGGCTGGCATTGGCAGACTGATGTCGAGCCCTGTTGTGAAACTGAAGTCTGCATCTCATTGAGCAGGTATGACTCTCAGTGTGCATTTCTTATGAGAAGAGCTGAAGCATCCTGCCAGCATGATGTTCAGTAGCAGCAGCATGATGCTATGGGGCAACTGGAAGTAAGGCTGTGAGCATCACAGTATCCCACTAGACTGTGTCTCTCCTGTCATGTAACAGATAGTTATGCTTACTCTCTGTACCAGTTTGATCTCCAGTCCCGTTCCCTGGAGATTTTAGCACCTTCTGTGACCCTATGCCTGTATCAGGAGGAGGGGAAAGTTGTGGCTTTCCTTCCCAAACTGGGTTGCTCCTTCAAGCTCCCCAAAGTGTTTACGGTTTTGAAACCCTGGCCAACGGGTAGGAAGAGTGGACTTGTGTCTTGGCTTGGAAGGAAGTACTAAATCCAGCTAGGTTCAGAAGCACTTGTTTCAGGTGATTAGAAGCAGAAAGGCTGGAAACCTGCCCTGATTTAGTCCTTTCTGCTTGCTACATTTAAGACCCATTCCTGCAAGAAGTTTGCTGTGGACAGTGTCTATTTATTTGAAATGTTATGAGTATGCTGAAGCCAGTGAAATAAAATCCCTGAGAAAGAACACAGTAAAATAAAATTACAGAGTGTTTTACACAGTTACACAGTGACAAGTTTTACTTCTTGAATGTATCTTTCACTTTACCTTCTTAATCAATAGTGATGTTCACCAGGGATCCTCAGAAATCCCTGCTGAGTGCAAACAGCAGTAATGTTAGTCAGCTCAATAAGACACAAGTTTTGTGCGAGCCCATGGCCTTCACATGGGATTCAAGACAAAAATCTCTTTTGAGTTCAGCTCCTGGCCAGCTCTCATAAGCTTGAACTAGGGTGAAAATATATTTTAGCAGATATATATTTCTAAGAGTTTCCTATCTGTTTGTCTACCCATGTACAAATGTGTGCTTATAGCCACTGCTGGGGTACAGATTGGGCAGAGGCAGTAAACTGCCTGACAAGACTCTCTGTGCTTTAAGGAGCTAAAGTCAGTCATATCCTCAGACTCTATAAATCAGTTCCATTCCTCTGCAGTCAGCTGAACAGGTCTGGAGAAGCAATGGTGTAAACCTTGTCTTGAACCTAGTCCCAGGCCCATGCTGGTGGTTCTGTCTGTGGACCAGATCTGCTGCCGATGCCAGGCAGCACTGCTGGAGCAAGTGGAGCTGTGTCAGTTTGCATCAGCTGGGCACATGGCCTATGGCACTCTCTCCTCCCGTAGCACAGGAAAACATATCTTGATGTGGAAACAAGCCAGAGACCATTGGGCCTTATATTCTACTCGTAGAATATACTCTCACCAATATACTTCATCCCCTCTTTTTATTGCTTGAGGTACATACCTCAAAAAGCCGATAGCCCTGAAGCTTTGTTAGAGGTTCAGCAGCCCCCTCTGCTTATTAGTGTCCCTCTGGGAAGAAGGGGAATTTTCCAAAATGTTTTGGTCTTTGGGAAACACACGCAGAATTTGCTAGTTTTTCCTTTCATCTCCCTAAGCCTGCTGCCACCGAAGCTGTCTGGCAGACTGTCACTGTTCACAGGAATGGGCAGTATTGCGTCCACTGAGGTGGGCTTTGGGGTGTGTGTGGTCTGAGAGCGTAACCTTGCCATGCACCCCATACCATTTGGGGGGGGTCAGAAAGGAAGTTTCCCTGGTACACTGTTAGCATGACCTCTGTCCTCTCACAATAAGATAGCAAATATGTCTGGACTCAAAAGCAGGAAGGATGGGTGGCTTATCTAATCCAGTCCAGCGGAGCTCTTGTGCCCCTGGCTCTGAACAGCATGAGACTGACAGGCAATCCCACCCTGCATCCCTGCTCTGAATGAAAAGCTTCTTTTGAGCCTTCCGTTGCAGATAAGGGAGGATTTTAGCCATGCAGAAAATGTCCCCTCTTCCCTCAATTTCTTTCCTCTCACTCTTTGTTTCTCTCCCTGACACAAGGCATGATCAATATTTAATTTTTCTCCTTATTACACTCTCCACTGCAGTTCTGGCTTTGTTACCATTGTTCCTATCTGCTACTACTGCCCAAAAATCAGGGGATATTTTGCAAAGGGCATTTTTGAAGTCCACTCTCCCATTTTCCCCTCTTCCTCTCCTGAATGTTTTGAAAAGCCCCAGGTCTCCCTAAATAACCCTGGACCTCAGTGAGCTGGGCTGTTTTTCTCACAAGCAAAGCTCAGACAATGAATCACAACACTGAGAATTGGCTCAACAAAAGCACTGACTTCAGTTTATGTCAATTGCAGACACAGTCTGATAAAACAAACAACACTTCCCAGGTGAGGGGAGCTGTGGTTAGAAACATTTGTCTGATATAAGCCAGGCAGCTATCTGCATGTTGGGCTAAGCATCTGGAGTGCTGCTAGATTATCATTATTTATAAGAACAGCACAATAACCGTGACAAAAGAGTAGGCTGTCAGAGCTTGTGTGTTTCCAGGTGGCCTACTGAGTGTCAGACTCCACTTTCTGTTCTAGCAAAGTATCCTGCTGCCTAAAGATGGTGCTGACTCACGTTTTTCCCCCTCTTAAGTAACAAAAGTGAGAGCTGAAGCTTTTTTCCTCTGCCCACTTTTTTTGACCTCTTTGGCTCTTGCTGTAAATGGTTTCATTAGTCATGCTCTGCAATTATGTTTTCATAAACATGTGTGCTTATGAAAGTGTGTTCACCCTTTCATTCTGTCATGCACTGGTTATTTGCATACTGGGGTTTCAGGGAGTTTTCCCCTCCAAAGTGTTTTTCCAGGGCTTATATCTTGATTAATTGAGCTATGGGGAGATGAATAGTTTATTTTGCAAAAGCTTATAAGAGTTCAGTTAAACTTCTTGTAGGCCTTTTGGAATCAACATAGTGCTTTAACTATGCAGCTAAGCCCCGTGTAATTCTTTGTCAGTTCTGAAATATTTAAAGTTTCTTTAATTAATAAGGTAAAATTTATATTAGCAATATGGGATAATGGAAGTGAATCCAGAATATTACATGGTATTTTAATTTCCAGGAGGTACGAAACATAAGACAGACTGACTTCCACCAGTTAAACTATTTGCTCTTTGTAGTAGGCTGAGCTGAAAGCTCAGAAGCACAAACTGACAAAATTCAGCAAATAACAAGAAAAGGGAAATGAAAAACCTGACTGGAGAGAAAAGGTTTAGGAAAAATCATTCTGGTACATTGAGAGGGAGCTGAAGTAGAGGCAGTGGCAATAATTTCCAAGTATTACAAACAGGGAGACAATGGCAGATGCATGAGTAGTTGAGAGTCTGTTCTATGACCTACTTATTGATGGACTTCACCAGGAGACACAAACACAAGCTCCCTTGTCACCTTTCTCAACAGTAAACCTCCTTTTAGCTTCTGCTCTTCATAACTTTGGCATCATTTTTATGGTCTAGTTGCCTCCCTTCCTGCAAAGCTGCCTCTCTTAACTCAGTTCATGCCCATCAGCATTTTATGTTGCTGAAAGGCTCACTTGCCAGTTTACTTCCTTTGTCTGCTATTCCAATTTATATACAAGTTTTGGAATAGCATAAAAAAGTTATATGTGATGAGTATTTGAAACTCTTAAAGCTGAAAAAATAAGAAAAATTAAGGAAGGAGGTAATAATATATAACAATGGATCAGATTTCAGGCTGCACATGCTGTCACTCTTCTCCTTCCAGATCAGACAAGGGAGGCCTTTAAAACTGGTCATGGGTGATGGAGCCTGTGGTGCTCATTGATGCAACGTGTTGTGGGATCTAGTCATGTTGAGAGGCCATGAATCAAAATATTTATGGCTTAGCTTTTCGAAGGGCTATAGGACACCTGGAGAATTAGCATGCATTTATTTCAGTTGGAGGGAGGTGTCAAAATCCTTTAAGTCAGTTTTCTTTCTTCCCTTTTGTTTTGTGGACCTCTCACTTTCCAGTGGAATTTAGTGTTTTTTTGAAATTTCGTATATTTCAAACCATGTGTAGCTGACTTCAAACTCTTGATGATATAAATACTCAGTAAATTATTCTGAATTTAAAACATCATAAAGGGCTGTTACAGACAGGTATTTGGGGATTTAGTTCATCACTTCCAAATAAATGTCTGAAATTGCTCTTCTGAAATTCTTTGAGTTGCCTCAAAGGCTGTTTCAGTCACAGGTTGTCTTCAGGATCGAGGATAGGGCAATGTTTCTACTCCACTGGTATACTGTGGCTGAAAGTTAACATTCAGAGAAGCATGGGTGAATTGTGAATTCAGACTGAATCCCCCATTACTGGAGCACTGAAGTAATTGCTCTGCTGTCAGATTGGAGCCAGAATTGTCATCTCCAGTAATGGTTTTCATCGGCAGCCATTCCTGTTGCTTATTTCAGGAAAGTGTTGTGAAAGTGACATTTGGGCTCTGACAGGTATCCCTTTGTTTTCCCTGTTGCAAGGTTCAGGATCTGACAGCTCATTTGCAGCCACAAACTGGTTCTGTGTTTCCAGTGTGTCAGGATGTTCTCTTACCTGAGAAACACAGAGCTGGAGGATGTTAAGGAAAGCCTCAGTTTTGACATCTTTGCTGAAAGCTCTTATGTTCATTCCAGACCATTAAGTCATGGGAAATCTCAGGAAAGAAAGTAGTTCTGTACCTGCATTTTCAAGTGATACACAGTCTTTAGAGTGTCTGAGAAAATAAAACCAAACTAAACCACTCTGCTCTAAAACTTTCTGATTGCAGTTGAGGAAAATTAGTTTTCTGCGCAACATCCCCTGTTCCTCAGTAGGACTTAAACTAACTTCATTTGTTTGTTCCCTTTTTCATTGTCCAAATATGAGCAGCTGAGGGAGCTGGAGCTGTTTAGTCTGGAGAAAAGAAGGCTCAGGGGAGACCTTATTGCTTTTTACAACTACCTGAAGGGGGGTTTGTAGTGAGGTGGGTGCTGGTCTCCTGTCAGAGGAGAGATAGGATGAGAGGTTAGCTGGAGATAGGACGAGAGGAAATGCCCTCAAGTTGTGGCAAGGGAGATTCAGGTTAGATACTACGAAAAATTTCTTTACTGAGAGGGTTGTCAGACATTGGAACAGGCTGCCCAGGGAAGTGGTGGAGTCACCATCCCTGGAGGTATTCAAAGAGCAAGTAGACAAGGTTCTCCAGAACATGGTTTAGTGGGCATGGTTGATGGTTGGACTCAATGATCTTGAAGGTCTTTTCCAACCTAAATGAGTCTATGATTCTATACTGGGTGTGCTTTAATAAGTCAGGCATTTACAAAGCAGTGTCTAAAACAGTGAACCTTAACAATTAATGTGTATGTGTACCACCAGCAAATTGAAGCCTTCCCTAATTCACTTCCCAATGTGTCCTTAAATGTCTTTTCCCTGGTGCTTCTTTTCCAGTTACACTAGCTGTGCAAATCCTGGACTCTTTTGTATTATCTTCCTGTAGGAAGAAATGCACTGAATATATCAACCTTTGAATAGCTTCAACTATTTCTTCAATTCCAAAGCATGTTTGGAATCAAGTTTTGTACACTACTTTTTATTTCAGTTTTACTGTTATTGTGCTTCCCATTGCAGGAAGCAAGAAACTTTCAGCAGTTGTGGGAGGCTTTGTAGCCTTAATAACTTATTCTGAAAGATGTGTTTTAGCATTCACAGCAATAAATGAATGGATGACTTTCCCAGTTGTTGCTTTTGATTTACATGTCAAACTTGAAAAGTTTTCTCTTTGAAGTAAGAGTGTTTGATTTAGGATGGCAAGAAAGCTTGCTTGGTTTCACCCATTCGTGGGTTATGTCTTTGTAACAAAACACACGAAGAGATGACTGATGACCCAGTCACAGTGAACTTTTCTGTATGCCACACATGTTGGTCTTTGTGCTTTCCTTTGAATTTGTGCGACATGGACCCAAGGGCATTCTCTTGATACTTGCTGCTAACTGGAACTTTAAAGTAATTTTTCTGACCTTTTCTATCAACATAGGTTGCTAAACCTTGCCATCAACTGAACCTGAAACATCTCACAGTTCTGAGTTTGGGCTTCATGTTCCTGCTTTTAGAAATCTTTGCACTAGACTGTAAACACTAGAAACACAGGGGAAAAAAAGGTTTAAAAGGAATTTGTTTTGAAAAGGGATGGATGTGACTAGTAGTACTGGGATTACTTTAGAAAATAAGGTCAGCTCAACAGCGCTGCAGAGGGGTAATGTGACACCAGCTGCCAAACCATCAGCAGTGGTGGCCAGAAAAGTGTTGGATGGCTTTAGATGTCCAAGTCTAGCGCCTTTTGCACTTTGTGCCTGTAAAGGCAAAGAAGATGATGCTGTTACGCAAAGTGGGAAGACAACCAAGGTAGGGGAAGAAGAAGTGGCTACCTTATTGACACTGGTTTTCACTATAATTGCTACCATTTGATCACTTCTACCTTTGATGAGGAAGCACTTTGAACAGCAGCAATTTTCAGGAGTATGAGGTGCTGTGGGACTCTTCGGTGTCAGCCAGGGCTTCTCTTAAAATATGTGTAAGGACTTCTATGTATTTGGGGCAGTAAGTGTACGGATATGAGATACAGGATCTCCTGCAGTTTGGGTTATGTCACAAAGATGAACTTGTGGTTTCTAAGGATCTTTCATGTACTTTTAAGGACCCTCAGAGTCCTACAGCCTATCGTGTGTTAAAACCTCTGTGTGGATGAAGAACATGTTGGCTAATGCCTGTCACTAGCGCTCTGTGTCAGTGGAGATGCCTCTAGAGCAGCTCAGGCCTAGCCCTTAGTGCTCCAGACTTTGGCCAGAAATTTCCCCGTTGGGTAGGTTACTCCTTTATTCCTCTGCACTGACTTTTCTGTGAAGTGTCAGTGCTGACCACCCTGGGAGACACTATGTTAGTCTGGACTGATTATGGGTCTGTACTCATCTGCAGTCTGTTCTTCTGCAACAGCTTTCCCAAACATCAATGCCTTCTGCTACAGTGTGTGAGGACACTACTGACTGTCTTTTCATTAACTGAAGTATCACCACAGCTAAGCTGCCTCCTATATTGCCTCCTGATTTGCTCGGCAGCATTCTCTTTTCCTCAGTGCACATTTCCATACCTATGCTAGAAGGACCTAGCCTCTTTGCCCCAATGGTTGCGTGTTCCCTCCTTATGTCCACAGCTCTGTGGCTGACACATGGCCTCCCCTTCTCCATGTCCTATGACTAGTGTCTCTGCAATGGTTATGCACATAGTTACTGTTGTGCTTTTGTGAGATTTTTCAGGTAGATCTCACCTATTCAGTGGTCTCAGCTCCTCCTTCCTCCTACCTGTGTTTATTCATCAGGCTATCTCCACAGTCCTCTTCCTGGTCCAGCAGAGAACAGTGCAGCATTTCCATGTAAATTATATTACCTAGGCAGCTGAGATACAAGTGGCTCTGCATCAGCAAAGCTGTGGATGAAGTCTGTGTTTCTGCCAGAAAAGCAGAGTAGGTTATGTCTCCAGAGATGCACACAGTCCATTATTAGGATTTCTACCTCTTTCCTTTTTTAGATTTTCCTTTGCTATTTAAGAGCACATTGGAAAGTTAGTTAGCTCAGCCCTGCAAATTTGCTACAGATGTGTTTTAAATCGCACCTACAGATTCATGGGGAATTTGTTCTCTTAAATCTGTTAGAGCTTGGGAAAATCTGACCTGCACTCTGTGGGAAGCTCTCAGCAGAAGGGACTACAGCAAGCCATAGACAACTGGGACAGGACAGAGTAGGTGCTTTGCTTCAGAGCATGGATATTCCTTGGGCTGTGACCCTAGGGGAGCAGCCTGAAAAATCGTTGCATTGCTGCAGTCTGTGTTGTTTCACTACTAGTCAATAGAGACTTCTTATCCCCGGAGTTTGCAGTTTTACTCTTGAGAGAATATCAGCAAGTGGGATTTCAGAAGCATAGGCACTTGTTTTACCCTCCTGCCACTGAAATCACTGACTGTTTTACCCTTGGGATCAGTAGGAGGAGAATTAGACCCATACTGAGCTCTTTTGAAAATCCCACTCTTTAATGAAGAGAAAAATGGGATGTTGATGACTGTGTTCTAAAAGCTCTTCAGAGAAAACAGAATTTAAAAAGCACTGAAGAGAACAAATAGAGTGCTGCAATTGCCTGTCTGACCTGCTATTTCATCCCCAGATGATAGTTTTTCCTCTGTGAATGATACTTTTAATTGCTTGTGAGATACTATGCCTCATCTAGTGAACATTAATGTGACAGAGAAGAGACTATAGAAAAGCTGGTAATCTGCAATAACTGAATTTAGCTGTTGTGAAGTTGTCTTTGTGTTGCAGCATGATAACAGAAAAAAATAGGCTTATTTAGTGATTAACACAGAGACAGAATAATTGCCTTTTTTTTTTCCTGTGAAGACTGTGGTTAAGTGAGCAGTCATAGCTCCCATAACAACATATAATAATTATGAAAAAGCAGATGTTACCTCTTAAAATACACTCAAGTGAAGCACATGTTATATATTAATTGAGACAATACGTGTCTAGGTGAAACTGTTCAGCTTGTTTTCTGCCAGAATATAGGCTAAACCATCATACAAGTGGAAAATTTAATGATATCCTATTCTTCTGTTATGAAATGAAACAAAATGGATGGCATCAACCCTTTGAGAACCCAGTACTCAAGACAGTCAAGGATAATACAGCCCCCACCCCCTGAAGCTTTGCTGATAGTAGCTGCAGAAAGAGTCCCATGTTTACACTAGTTCATTAATGTTTTGGGATCCTTCATTCTGAGTTAGGGTTTTGCTCTTTTTCCCCGCCTGCATGGACTTTTGCTTAACTGTACTGCCACTTCAGGTTTTGTTCAGACTGCCTTTCTGCCATTTCCTCATCCTCCTTGGTCCCAGCTCTGCATACTGTCTTCTGTGGGCTGATCCGAGAGTCTGACTTTTTAACACGACTCATGCACTAAGACTGCCTCTGGCACATGTGCAACCGCTTCAGTGAATGTCACCATGTTTCTTTTTCAGCTAAAAAGCAAAGAGAAGAACGAAGTTCCTTATCGGTGGAGGAAGTCCAAAGCTTCCTGATATCTCTGCTATTTCATTTGCTCTCAGTGGATAGAGGAGGGAGTTAAGAGAATCTTGTGCCCAACTTCTGATTCTTTTTCAGACAGGTGAACAGCTGCCCTGGAGAAAGGCTCATTAACGCTAGTAACATTGGAACAAGACTCCAAGCTTTAAACACTCACCTCAGCCCATCTGTGGCGATCCTGGACTCTAGTTTGTGGAAGAAAGTGTGTGAATCACCTTTGCCTTCCAGCTGTGCTTTGAATACTTTATGGGTGAAGTCCAGCTCATGTTTTTTTTGGTAAGCTTACAATAATGTGTGAAAACACATGCTGCAGAAACAGCACTAATGCTTTTTAGCTGGTGGAACTCTCAAAATTTTACAGGAAATAAGTGCAAAAAAAGTGTATGTGTGCATGCGCACATGCTTGTACACTACAACGAAGGTTTAAGTAAATAAAAGAAAAAATCAAGAACAGCACAGGTTATTCATTATAAAGATAAAACTCTCAAGGCAAAAAATATTCAGCTGTCATATGCTGGAAGAAGAAAAAAATGGCCATGAGCATGTATAAAAGACCTTGTAACTTTTTCCTACATGCTCCAGCTCACTTAGCCTGAGCTGCCATATGCCCATCTGTGTGAGCTTGGAGACAACCAACTAAATTCCCATTACAGAGATGCATGAGAGCTGTACAGTGTAGTCAAGATTTAGTTAAAAAAAAGTAGAAACTTGTATAATTTATACCAATTTCTTCCTTCTTCTGATTTGGTACTCACCTGGGATCTCCCAGTCTATGCCCAAGCTCACTGAGACATGCAGGTAGCAACTTGGCCTGAGTGTTAAAGCGGTATGCAAGAAAAGGCTACACAGACCTTTATAAGGGCTCTGATGGACTTTTTTTTTCTTCTGTTTTCATGCACTAAAAAAAAGCAAACCCCTCCTCTTTTTTTGTTTTGGCAATATCATCTTGACAATTAATTTCCTATACTGTTCTTAGTTTGTACAATGCAGTTCTCTTTAGCTCTGCTGTGACACGCTGCCACTGCAAGCCAACATTAAAACAAAGAAAGATTTTAATAATGTTTATAAAGATCTGGTCAGGGTGGTCCCCCCGGCCCCAAGATGAGGGACAACACACCTCCTGTATAAACTGTGATATACCAGCCACTGAGGAGCTCACAGGACATCTTCCTGTGCTAGGGAAGACAAATTTGGGGTTTGGTTCAAATATGGGCAGGAAAAGTCTGTGACCGTTTGTTTCTATGCACACAGTGGGTCAAAATAATATCAACCCCTGGGAATGGAAGGGATGACAGTGGTACCAGGTTATGGCCAACACAAGATTAACTTGCAAAACTAGTGGAGCGCTCAGAACTCCCTTGGCTCTCATCTTTTCCTTCCCATTAGATTTTTTTTTTCTTTCTTTCTGGTGCTGCATTGACTAAGCCGAAATGGGCACCTGGAGCAAGGAGCATGAAGAGACGGAACACGCTCAACCGAGCTGTGATTTTTTATTTCCAACACTCGAGGGCACTATTGGTTTAGTTTTATAGCTGTCACGGTCTCTCCCCCCGCCCCCCCCGGCACGCCCCCTCTCTGAATCTGTGCGGATAGAGCCTAGCCTTTGCTTTTGACGCTGTTGGGGTCCAGCCTGGGCTCCCAGCCCTCAGCTGGTATGGGACCCCTCCATGAGGTTTGGAGTCCATGGCTGAGAGAGTAGAATAAGAGCTTGCCAAGCGCTGTTGCAAAATCAGGTCCATTGTAGCACTTCCCAGCTGCTATGGGCCCTTCATATTCAGTATCTTAACAGGGATTTCAGAGCACAGCTTCCGGACTATAGATTTTGATGCCTCAAGCTTCAATGCATCTTCAAGTGATTGCCTGTGGACTAAGGGAATCTTGTTTTTTCTCAAAACGTGAAGTTTGGCCTGTTCCAAGTAAGGATGTCCCATTGCAGTGCTACTTCTGTCTGCCACTTCAATCTTGCTTTTTGGCTCTTGTGGAGATAGGACTGGCAGTTTTTTGATTGGGGGGACAAAACCTTCTCCATGTGCAGTGTGATGTCTTTGAAGATTTTAAACATTGGTGGGTTTGAAGCAGTTAGGTTTACAAATAACAAAGGCTTTATTGTAGAGACCACCTGTGCAGGAGCAGTAGGAGATTTTGAAAATGCTGAGTTTGTGTTGTCCCAGAATAAATACCTAGGAACAATTATTGCATGCTTGGACAATGTAAACCAATCAGTCTTACCACATTTCCCTGGCTGCTATCTGATAAGGTAGACAATGTGCATTAGAAAATGACAGACTGAAATCTTATAGGCCCTTGAAAAGACACTCAGAGCCTATGGACACCCTGCACATCTTCAGGAGTAACTGTCTTTGCCTTAAACATACCTTAGCACCTTAAAAAGGTGCTAATTGCTGCAGGCTCCCTACACTAGGGAGTGCTTGCTCACTGCCCTCATCTCTTCTGGGCTGGCCACTCTGCAGTCCTTCAGCCTGGCATGAGACACAACACAGGCCCAACTGTCTCCAATTAGTACAGCACCACTTATGGACTCTGTGGGCTCTGAAGAAAACTGTAACATCAAATCTGTTCTCAGCTGTCAGAGGGCTAGTGGAAATACTGAATCACCCATTTTTTGCTGAAACATGAACTATCTTCAGCCAGATGTCTGTAACTTGGCTTTCCCCTCACACCCAGCTCCTAGTCTTTTTCTCTGTGCTTGGAAATATGCTTCTATTCACGCATGGGTGCAGGTGATGATCTTAGCACTAAGTGGCAAAAAATATTCTCTGGAACATGTTTACTGGGCATCAGGGACCACACAATTGTTTGTCTTTTTCACTTCTGGTGAACCTTGATTTGTGTTTGAAACCATCTGGGTGGCCTTATGCCAGCATACAGTGTTAGTTTTTTTTCTTGGGGATGTAACAAAATATTTCTAGTAGTCAAGGAGGCCAGCAACAGGCGAGGTAACTGCTGCATCTGTTGATGGCTTTGAGCAGCAAGAACCACAGGATGAGACATATGCATTACATCTCTGCTACAGCTAAACTAGGCTGAACAACGTCTGGTATTGGGTTAACAGATGACAGATCAGCCAGATGTTAATATGGATAGCAATATGCCAACAAGTTAGCGCTATTAACAGCACTTTACACTTCACTCTTTCCCGAAGCTGTTTAAAAAAATAAATGAAGCTGATAAACTTAAAGCGGAACTGGAGGTCAAACTAAAAATTATATGGTTAAGTGGACCTCGTGTGCTTTAAAACTTGAAGGCTGAATTTCCAACCTTCCTAGTGGCTTGGGACTTTTCAACAGCTAGATACTACTTACTTTAAGAGCAAGCAGAAGCTGTGATACTTTTGCAGGCAAAGACTAAACTCAGTTTTTTGCAAATAAATAAATTCCTCAGCATTGGCCATTTCTAAAAACAGATATGGGTAACACCAGCTAATAATAGCCATGGGGTTTAAGAGTGCATCACCCCTGTGGCACCAGTAAAACTGAAGGATTAATCCAAAATGAAGTGTTTTTTCACTGGTATACAGGAGGAAACAAAGTTATTTTGTTCTTCAAATGAAACCAGGGCTCTGCTGTTCTGAATTTCTCAGAAGATTTTGGTTCAGCCCTTGTGTGCAATACAGCCAACAGACTGACTCCTCATGACTCCAAAGGGCAGGGACCGGGGATCATTTTGATGTCCTACTTATCAAAGGTTCTTTGATTTGCCCTCCCTCCTCCTTTCTCTAATATCAAAGGACACCTTGATGCTTCTGTACTCCTGTTCTTGCAGGGAAGTGGGTCTCTGCTGTCACTTCCATTTTATGGATGGGAACTGAACACAGTTTGGGCTTGTTGACACTTCTGAAGGAACAGGTAGCTGAAGCTGCCTTGCCTGGTGTCTGGCTCAGTGAATGGGCCTTCCTCTGAAAGTTCATCACTTTATGCAGCCCACTCTATGCAATGATACCATTCCTCCTGCTGAGCACAAAGACTTTTTACACAATTTCATCAGACTTTTTACTGATTGTATGATATTGCTTTTTAGACATTAGAATTTAATTTTCCCAGCACTGACCTACTCCATGAGATGAGCAGCATCTCCAGCAGTTCCTAGTCTCAGAGCACTCAGACTGTGTCCTCACCAAAACTCCTTTTTTCCTCACCTTTAAGGAGCCTTTGCATGGGCTCTGTATCTTCCAGAGGCTTCAGGAGATGTGGCAGATTCAATCCTACTAGAGTAAGGTGCCTATGTGTGGAAGGGGAGGGGAAAGGAGTAGCCTGAAGGGGCTTTAGGACTCTGGTCATGCTGCAGCACAGAAAAACTTGTCCAGTGTCAGCCCTGCTGATGTAAAATCTGGAGGTTAAAGCCTCCTGGGAGACATGGCTAAATAGACAATGCCATGGAGTCAGAAGAGCTTATCAGCTCTCACACTTTTTATGTTGTCCATGTCACTCCCCCAATACATTCTGCTGAGTGTGTTGTCCACAAATGGAGTCCTTTCCCAGCAACTTGGAGGAATACTTATGCTATTGTACAAGGGACAGGTGAAACACCCTCCAGAAAAGTATGTACAACTGCCAACATTTGGGATAGCTGACCCCTCCTGCACCAGTTTTGGTGGAAGTATCAATCAAGCAGTGCTTGGCTTGCCTTATCCTGCAAAATGAGGTCTCAGTGAAAACATGTTTAGCAGTAAAATGCTGGGAAAAATGCAGAGGAGAAAGAGCTGTTCAATCCAAAAGACAACATTAGCAGCAGTAAAAATGGTGTAGACTGTCCTAGGATACACAAAGGGCAACAGTGGAAAGGCTTCTGGTCTTGGATGAAAGGACATAGTGGCAGAAGGGAGGATAAGATTTTTCTGTATTGTTAAGATGGAACTTGATCCCTCACTGAGCAAGCATGCCATGTGTTATCCTGCAAAACAAGATGCTGGAGCTCTACCCTAGATGCCCTGCTGGACCTCCATTCCTGTGTCGACCAAGTGATTCAGCAGGGAATGTGCTTGTTCTGTAGGAGGACAGTGCCTGGAGCACAGGAAGCAATGAAAACCTGAGCCTTTGTCATTATTAATAGCCTGAAGACACTGCTGCAATCCATACAGTGGTGCATGTTTCCTGCTCCAAACCTTATTTAAGACCTCAGAAAAATACCAGGCAGTGCTCAAGGACCTTAGCAGCACAATGTGAGATGTGATTGTTTTTGTGGAAATGACTTCTTTGCAATGAAAACTGGATGGTAGTCCTGGTGCAGTGATGAACTGTCAAATTGGTGGTGTCACTCAGCCTGACTGGCAGAGGCTGGTAAGGACCACAGAAACATACTGGGATGCTTAGCAGACTGCTACTCCAGCTGTGTCATGCATACATGTATACTGCTTCTTCCCTCCACCTTTTCCCATGTCACTTAGCAGTTGCTGATTAGCTGAGTGGTAAGCCTGTGAGCTAAGGCAGTGTATCAAACACATCACAAGTCAGATCTCCACAAGTACACTTATATGTCAGATACATCACAAGTATCAGATGCATCACAAGTCAGATATTCTAGGCCAAATACAATACATCTATTTCATGTACAAGATTAAGGATGCATGGCAGGCCACTGCACAGTGATTTGAGGTCCTGTCCCATGCACTTCTCGAGCTTCCACTCTGCCTGTGAATATTTTGTCCGTTTCTTCTTGCTTTATTAGGTATCGTTGCATACAGGGGTGCAAGATATCTCTGAGAAAGGACTTTGCCTGCTTCCATGGAAATGTCAACATTCTTCATGTTAGTTGATGTGATTTCTTGTCTTTCTAAATGGTGATGTTTGTATGTCACACAGCACATAGTGACAAAATTCTGGAAATGAGAAAGGCACCACTGAGAACAAACAAGAAGTTCAGAGCTATCTGGCTTTCTGTTTTCCCCCAGTCTTGGCAGCAAGTGCATTAGAAAACCACTTATAATACACCATGGGACAGTCAGTGGGATAAGCTCTTTCACTAAGTCATCACAGCACTGCTGCCATCAGTTCATAAATTTTTCTTCTGAATATCCATTCTAGGCAATTTGTCCTGAGCTGAGCAGGACTGGCCTGTACTGCTCAATACATTCCTCTATAAATTCATAAAACTGCAGAGAGTTCTTGGGATGCCGAACATCTCCTTGGACATTTGCCTCCACACACTGAATTCCTGCCAGTAATATTGACTGGGGACACCTGCTTGCTCTTTCACCTTAGATTTCACCTTAGATTATCTGTGAATGGTCTCGAACAGATCTGACTGCTCTAGCTGAAAATGCCAGTTCATCAAAACTAAGCAATTCTAATGAAATTCATTAGGGGAGGCAAGGAAGGCATAAAAGATGAAAAAATTTGAAAATTTGATATGGTGGAATGTTTCAATGGGAAATCTAGATCCTGTAAAGTGGCTTTTCATGCACCAAGACTCATTAGCAATGTTGGTATAAGAGTGGCTGGTCCAGAAACAGCTAATAAGGGATCTCATTTCCCAGAGTTTTACCGGAGACTGTAACCATTATTGTATTGTTACTTCCATCCTGCAAATCAACAGTCTGAAGCCAGTTCAATGTAACATGGGGAAAACTTAAGCATTAGTAGAACTTTAGTGTTATCAAGGAACACTTGAACTGAAAAACTGTGGTCGGAATACCAGCTTTACACTTCAGCTTTCAGGAGAAAAAAGAGCTGCAAATATATGTTCTCTGGCTTGAATATCAAAAGTGGTCACCTAATTTTATATTTGGCATATTAGGCCATAGTATTTACTTTTATTCACTCCTGCATGAAGTTCAATATCTTTGCTTAAACGAGAGTACACTGTTTCCCAGACCATCCCAATGGTTGTGATATCTGCTCTCTACTGAAAAGCTTTCACCACATTTCTGGTTCAAATTCATCTTCCAGACTCCGCCCAAGGGGCCTCTGTGCCTATGCCTTTGCCAGCTCAGAGAGCCTGCTATGACCAAATTTCCCATGGATGCACTCTGAGGCTGTTGATCAATCTCTTCCTCCCTTTATGCCCAAGGAGTCTCTTATTTTAATGCTTCTCAACCTCTAATTGTTCTTAGAGTTCTTGCTAGAAGCCTTTGCAGCTGAATGGCATTCTTTTGGAAACAGTGCTCCCTGAATTGCTCCCCGTTCCTTTCACCTGTTCTACCCTTTTGCACTTGTTAAGAGAGGTTATGGGGTTTTGTTGCACAAGACTGGAAGAGCAACATGAATTTTATAATGGTTTCACTGGGGAAGACTGCCTCTGGAGATCAAGATCACTTTTCTTCCTTTGGCATTCTGTTTATACTATTTATTTATTTTTTGTGACCTTTGGCAAATTTTATTTTATCTGTGCCTTTGCCAGATGAAAGATAATCTTCCCCTCACAGTAGAGATTATACTCCATGCTTCACAAGTACTTCTTTTGTACTTAAGCCCCCATAAATGAAGATAAAGCAATATTCCCTCAACTGCAACAATGCATTTGTTCCTGAGGACTGTGAAAACATCTGACTTATAGTTATCTGTACTGAGCAAAAGCCATGCCTGTAGCTGGAGCTTTAATGGCAATGCTTTCTCTTGGGACAGAAGTTAGAATAAATTCCAGTAGCCCACCCCTCCTGTTTGTAGAATAACATTGGCTGAGTGTACAGAAAAATACCTTAAACTTTTAAGCACACTACCCAGCTTTGAGCATGTCAAATTTGTGTCTGTCTTATGTAGATTTCACATCCTAATCCTTTCCATAGAGCAGACATTTTTTCTAGAGCATACATCAACTTTCAACCTTGTTGATGTGTCTGATGTTATACAGAGTGTGGTAAATTTCAGGCTCTGCAACACAAAGGTGGTGAGCTGCCCTAGTTATTTGAAGCCCTATTCTTTTCTGCCTCAAGGTTGTACCTCTAAACCTGGTCCTTGTTACTAGCCTCCTTCACAAACAATCCTTTCTTCTGTCCATAGTTTCATGCATAAAACGGTTGTTTTCTTACCAGATACTTGCAGATTAATTCCTAACTTCAGAGTCATCACGTATCCTGTCATACGTTTCCTCTTTGTGCCAGAGCCTCTAAGTGCATGGTGATAGTAACAGAAACATGGACACAGAAGTTGTATTGAGCCACTTCCCTGTGCCAAATAAAACTCTGACATATTCATCCTTCCAGCTCTCCTTTTTGGACCCTTTCTCCTTGAAGAAGCCTCCATTTCCAAAACGGTCCCCTCACATTGTTGGGGACACCTTTGAATAGGAGGATGAAGGGAGTCTGTGCCCTATGTGATGTTTTAGGAACAGCTGGCATGGAGTAACAGAGATCTGAAAACTTCAGGGAGTGAAGTGTGGAGTGTTGTTTGTACAAGGACAGAAGGGAAAGACATGCAGCATGCCAGGGATATAACATTGCTCTGGACCTGACTTGTTCATCTTTGCATCAATATCTCATTTGTGGCCTTCCAGCTGCCCTGGAAAGCTGGAATTTCTATGACAGAAGCCCAAGGTTTGTAGGAATATGATGGACAGTGTGGGGCAGCAGCAGTTCTTTGGAAAGAGAAGGACCAGGGAGCCTATGTGTCAGCCCTTGCAGGTGAATCATCAGTAAGACTAAACATCTCTGACCTCTTCCTAGGATGTGGCATTCTCTTTTCCACCATTTAGCCTCCACTCTGCCTGTGATATAAAACTAGCAGCCCAGGATAGAAGTTAGTGGTCTGAGGTGCAGCAAATTTGCAGTCTGCTGCGAAAGATGGTGGACTGCGAGAGCAGCGATGCTTGTAGGGGTGCTAGCTCTTGGGGATAAGGGAGACGAGGAGCAAGTAGGCCTCGGGGGGGTGGGGGAATCCTGGAATGAAGGACACCTGAATAGGGGATGTGCATTCTTGCCCAAAGTTACTGTCCAATCTCAGGTTTCAAAGTTGCTCCTGCAGAATCTGCCAATCCTGCCAAGTTCTGAGACCTGTTAACCTTGCATTACTGTAAGTATCTGCACACAATAATAAGCTCTGGGTCTTGCAAGAACCATTGAAAAGCAACAGTTCCCTGCATCTTCTCCCTAGAGATTGGACTCAGAGGTCTTCTGGACACCACCATGACAGCCAATGTCAGGACCATAGTTTGCCATGTGGGGGTCTGATAAGTTTATAAGAGGCCTCAGGCAGACAGGACAGCCAGCTAAAGTGCCTATGGTGCAGCTCAACACTGGATACAAAAAAAACAGGTCAAAATGCTAACAAACACTGGAGAGCATGCTGCCCTGCATGAAGCCTGTGAGCCTTCATTTGTGTAGTGAGACATGATGGTTTCCCCAGCCTGGTGGACTCAGAAGGTCTCCCCACAGCCTGGCAGCTGCTATTAGCTCTCCTAACACACACCTGCCAGGGAGGTGGGTCTGCAGTGTGCCTTAAAGGTAGATAACCAGGTTATTTCAAGTGCCTCGTTTGCTTCATATGTGTATAGGGAGTAACCCTGTGCACTAGGACAGGCTGGGGGCCAACCAGCTAGAAAGCAGATTTGCGGAAAAAAGCCTGTGGGTCCTGGTGGACATCAGGTTGAACATGAGCCATCAATGTGCGCTTGCCACAAAGAAGGCTAATGGTGTCCTAGGCTGCAGGGAGGAGTGCTGCCAGCAGGTTGAGGGAGGGCATCCTTCCCCTCTCCTCAGCACTGGTGAGGCCACACCTCGAGTTCTGGGTCCAGTTCTGGGCTCCCCAGCACAAGGGAGATGGGCACATACTGGAGAGAGTCCAGCAAAGGACCATCAAAGATGATTAAGGGACTTGGGCGTTTCTCATGTGAGGAAAGGCTGCAGGCAGCCGGGACAACAGTCCTGGAGAAGAGAAGGCTAAGGGGGGATGTCATCAATGTATATAAAGATGTGAAGGGAGGCTGCAAAGACGTCAGAGCCAGGCTCTGTGGTGCCCAGTGAGAGGACCAGAAGCAGTGGTCATGAACTGAAACATGGGACGTTCCTCCTGAACATCAGGAAACCCTTTTTCACTGTGAGGGTGACTGACCACTGGCGCAGGTTGCCCAGGGAGATCGTGAAATCTCCCTCCTTGGAGATACTCAAAAGCCATCTGGACATGGTCCTGGGTAACCGGCTCTTGGTGGCCCTGGTTGAGCAGGAGGTTTGGACAAGATGACCTCCAGAGGTCCCTTCCTCAGCTAGTCTGTGAGTCTGCATGATTTAGTGTCACTGAAATCAGTGTTTCTCTTCTGGAAATAGTTACTTTTTAATAACTGGTATAATTATGTTATGGGAATGTTCTGCCTGAAAGGTTAGGCTGCTGTAATATGAGCACATCACACATGTAATGTGTATATATTGGTTTGAAGTACATGCTGACTGTCATCCCAAGGAAGGGACTGCACAGAAACCATGTTTCATATTTGATGCTGTAAATATAATAGTGAAGAAAACTACTGCCCTTAAAATAGATGGAAAAACCCCCAGTCCTTGCCAATGTCTCTCTAAAGATATCTTTAGCAAAAAGTTAACAATATTCTAGCATTAAATATTTATAGGCATATGGGAACACCAGTACTGCCCTTCATCAAGATCGCTTTGAAAGAATTTATTTGAGATGGCAAATCTAAAAGTTGCTGTGTGTGATATGACAGGACTCGGGAAAATTAAATAACCAAATGAGGCAAAACACAGTTAAAATTATCGAAAGGATTTACTGCAGCACCTAATGGAGCTGTCAGGCAGACTAGATCTCTCACTTGGCTGTTACTGTTGCCTCACTGCACTTTCATACGACAAGGTTCTGCTTCCTCTAAGGTGACTGACTGCTGTGTCCTGACCGCATTGGAGTCTGTGACAAACATCCTTCCCCCAATGCAAGAAACAGCTGGGCAGTGGCAGCGAAAGTCTCAGTTAACTTGAAGGACCAATCTGACATGGATGCAACAGTTCAAATGATCCTGGCAACGTAAGTAAATCTACAGCAACAAGATGATGGAGAAGGCTCCTGGTAAAAGTAGGAAGACAGGCCCTTACTTTCCAAAACAAAGGGTTTTATTGTTTGGTGAGATGTTGAGCTTGTTTAGCTGGCTAGGGCTAAACTAGGAAGGGCTCAGACCACGCTGCACAGAACATGAGCTCTCAGTCACCAAACACGATCCAAAACACCATTTCTCCTTGTAGCCATCTGTGACTAACCTACAAAGGCTCCTGGACCATAGGGCATGGAAGAAACAGTCTCAGGCCAGACATCAGCTGTTGTAAATGTGATCAGTAGACTTCAGGGCTATTAACCAAAGGAAAGAACTACATTGGGTAAGCCATGGTGTTCCATCATTCCATCAGGTAATCGCACAGACTTTGCTGGTCCTGCAGGACCCAAGGACTGTGCTGTTATGCCTTCTGGATCTCCATCCATCAAGATTATTTAAGTACATGGGAGCAATGAGTGTCCTTGTAACAATGCTATTTTTCACTGGTGACAAATCTAGCCACAGAATGGACTTTCTTGTACTGTAAAGCAGTTGGATACAATGGGGATAAGCATAACGTAAATGCCAAGACAGACTACAGCAAAACAGACAGTTTGGAAATGGCTGGACCATGGCCAGGCAATAATACATAGCTGTGCTGGAAAGCAGTGGGGCAAGACCCGTACATAGCTCCTGGCTCTTTCCACACCCATCAGTGTCCCGGGGTAGAGCGCAGCGAGATGAGTGCATCCCTCCCCAGTGCAATTGCTGTGCTTTGCCTTTGCAGTGGTCTTTCACACCAGTGTTCCGGCCATGCTCCCAAGGGACAATGCTGCACATAGCTCAGTTGAGTCTTTTCCCCACAATTCAGCATGGAGCCAAGCATTCAGCCTTGCCTCTGCAGAAACTGCCTGACAGTCTGTGCTGGGAGCCAAGGCAGCAGCAGAATTTTTTATTCCATTAAGTATTCACACTTTCTTCCCCTGTCTTGTGATTGTTGTTTCTAAACATGACAGGCAATAATCAGAAAACAAAAGCATTTACGTTCTCTCCACTGGCAAAGCAGCACATTCACACCCAACATCAAAGGTGGGGTTTAGTGATCATTAGTGCAATATGGCACTTCAAGATGATCAAAGCAATCAGCGCCCAGACACAATAAAGAAGATGGAGCTCTGATTCAGCTCCTCCATAAAAGGCAACGATAAAGAGATCTGGGGAGAGGGTTAGAGCATGGTAAGTATATGAGAGCATGCAGCTGAGATATCCCTTTACATCAAAACCAATTCTCATTTCATATCCAATTATACCTCTAAGCTGTTCAGCCTAACATCACTGTCATCTCTGGCTTTCAATTGTGATTGCAAATTGTGGAATAGAAAAAGCTACCATAAAGCATGTCTCAGTTGAAATTCCTCCCGAAGTTTGTCACTGCAGATGGGTAACTCTGAGAGCTGGGATACTTGCTCTGGCCTTGTTGATGCTGCCAGCCAGCCTTATTCACATTTGGGTGAGGGATTCTTTAGCTACCACCTAGTCAATGAAAATAGCCTTTTTGCTTACTGTGTGATACAGGATAGAAAGCTTTGAGTGTAGGGACAATGGACTTTGCGCCGCTGGGTGTCCATAGTCAGGGAAACGAACGCCATTGAAGGCAAGCATAGAGATGTCATTCACCAGGCTGCCATCAGGGACTGATACTTTCGTGTCCTGGAATTGCACAGCTCAGGCTACAAAGCTGCACCTGGAAAATCCCATAGGAAGCCCTCACCTCCTGCCTGAGTGGGGCACCTCTGGAACACCCAGCTTTGTCTTAAAATCCTCAAGACTATTCTATATGCCAGGGGCATCGTCCCAGTGACTAATTACAGCAGTTACATATTTGTGCCCTGTTGTCTGAATTCAGGTTCAAGCTTACTGATTTGCAAGGTGTTGGGGAGAGGCTGGGAGAGTTTGTGGTTTGTGGTTTGTGGGTGGGAGGGGCTTTTAGGGGGGGAGTTGGAATAACAAGACCTCAGGTTCTGGAAATCCAGTCCCAAAGTACGTAGCCCATGACTGTGACTGAGACACTCTGTTTTCTCTTGTGTAAGCTAAACTGCAAGAGCTTCTTAAACCTTTCTCTGGAAGACAGATTTTCCACGCTCCAAGCGGTTTGTAAAGATGTTCTAAAAAGTATCTTGGGGGGGAGAATAAAAGCAAAAGATCAGACCCAGTAAAAAGAAATACATTTAGTGATACTTAGCAGGGCAAGGCACTTGTTTGGAAGCAGCAAACATAAAAAAATATTGGCATGTTTTGTCGACAGCAAATTAAATATGGGTTTGTCAACTGCTAAGGGAGGAAAAAAGGGAAGCAACTGAGTCATGTGTGTTGAAGAAAAGGAACAATCGCAAGTCGCGGAGGATACAGAACAATTTAGTAGCAGAATGAAGAAGTTTTGCAGGGGGGGAAACTATTTTGCTTAAGAGAATAAGATGGATAATAAAGTTTGAGGCAGAGAGGTGCTCATCTGTGTTGACAGTGAGTGTAAAACTGATGCTGTTTTACTCATTCCGACAAAAGTTTCCTCAGAAGACACAAGTGAGCAATGCAGTTCTTCCTCTGTATCATGAAATGGCTTCAGCTGGATAGCATTCCCATTTTGCTTTATAAATACCCACCCTCTTCTGGGTAACAGCAGCATAAGCTGTTCTACCTACTGGAACCTCCTTAACTTCACCTACTTCCTATTTCAGAAGTAAAATGGGTTTTCTTTCCCAAAAGCTCCAAAGTCACACAATGAGGGAGTATAGTGGACTGTGGCTGTTCAGCACTGAGCTGAACACCCGCATAATTCCTGGAGAGAGCAGAGTACACAGGTGCAGGATCCCTGGGTGCTGGCATGTGGAGCGGAGGGTGAAAACCAGCAAGCAGAGAGTGCTGGGTAGAATAACAAATCAACCCAAAAGGTAGCCGGGCACTTTTGCTGCTCTGGTTTTCTGCTGTGAGCCACCTCCCTTCTGTCAGTACTCTAGGTCCTTCTCTCTAGAAAACAGAAAAAAGCAAACACTCCTGTTTCTGATCTCCAGCCTGATGGGCAGAGCATCCTCCTGTGTGGCCCTGACTTGCATGGAGCAGGAAATGACAATGCTGAACAAGGCACTGCTAGGGGTTTTGACCTCATCTTCAGATAATGTAGGTGACAAGTTTGAAAATTGATCTCCATCCCACCCAGGGCTATTGGCACCTGTGCACACCAGTGCCTGGCCACACTGTGCAATGCTGAGTAACTCAGTTCTGCTTATGCCTGTAGCCACTGCCAAGGCCAGTAGGGCCTGCATCTGCGTCCTGTGGCACTGAAGGCTGGAGGTGAGCATGCGGCTCCAGTATGTGTAGCCTCAGCTTCAAGGATTTGGGTGACCCTGTCATCTTCAAAGTAGGATTTTAGTTTTCCGAGTTGCTTGCAAATTCTGAAGAACGTAGCCCAGGCTCTCCACTGGCGCAAACTGACACAGCTCCTCCCACCCAGCAGGGTCCTGGCTGAGCACTGTCTGTTTCCATTATTCACTGCTCAGTCCCTTTCCTGCTCTGCCCATAGCCAGCTCATCTATTCAGTGAGGACTTGGGGAAGGAAAGTGAGGCATTCTGATTTATAAGTGTAAATTAAGGCATAGAAGTGCAGTTTTAGATTGTTCTAGCTCTGCATAAAAGACAGTGTCTCCTTTCCACACTTTCCTGTGGAAAAGCGGCCCTCCCTCAGGATTTCTGCCTGCCAGTATTGGGGAAGCGGGCTGCAGGTCAGGTGGTGTGGCTCTCCAGAAAAAATGCTGCTCACATTATTCATTGGGAATTGTCTGCTCTCGACTGCAGGAAATAATCAGTTAATATTTTCATATGATCACCTCAGATGGCCCTTCTGCATTTGCAGCATGGTGGGACTGTGCCTAGGACTTGATTTCTGTGCAAAACAGTAATATGTCCCCACCTTGATCAGCCCCACTGCCTTTTCTGCTCAGATCCTGTGTCCAGGCAAAGACTGTTAAGGGAAGATTCCTGTCTCCTCGCTGCAAGTGGGGAGGAACAGGTGAAGCACGCACATAGAGCAGCTCCACTTTCTCTTCCTTCACAGCCAGGGTAGCAGAGCCCAAGTGCACTGGATTTTCGTTGGGTAACAGTGAAGCAATACAACTGGAGAAAGGAGCAGCAGTTACCCCTTTTCCAGGAGGTAGCTGTTAACCTGCTGCTGTGTGTTTAGGTCTGTATCTAAAGCTACCTTCAAATTAAGACTTTCTGTTGTAGTCTGATCTGTGCCCAAAGGAAATGCAGGAAGTTTCTCTATCTGCCAAAAATTTTTGTGAACCTAACCACCATATGAGAAGAGGTGCAGTAGCTTTGGGACAGCTCACCCTGCAAAGGATGTGTATACAGAAAAAACATTTGGTATGGTCCTACAAATACAGTAAAGGGGCATCTTCCTCAGTGTTTAGCTCACACATGATTCCATATTCCTTACACAGTAGTAGACACAAATTGGTCCTGCCACTCACCAGCAAGTGAATTTGAGTGGTATAAGTAGTTTATGCAGCAAGGGTGTGCAGAGCTTGACTCCAAGCTTAAGTACACATAATACCTGAGGTAGTGTGAGCACTGCTGGCAGTGCTCTGAGACAGCATGAAGCATTGAGAGAACCCATTCCAGCCTACATATCTTCCCAAGCAGATTTTCACTTCCTCTGTGAGCCCCAGGTTATCTAAATCTACTGTTGCTTATTTTCATGAATAGCCAGAGATGTAATGCACCCTACACCATCCCACAGAGACTGAATCCCTGTCCTGAGAGCGCCCTCACAGGCAGAGTTGACACTGTGACTCAGCTCTAAGTGCAGGGCTATATACACTGCAGGAAAAGGCAGGTCCCATACCTCCTCCTGCTTTTCCACATTTGTTTCTTTTCTCCAGCAGCTAGAGAGACTCCAATGCCCAAGCACCAGACAAGGTGTTTGCCTAGAACGGTAGCATGTGCTGTTCAGCAACCCTTTTTCTATCTTCCCCAAGGAAAAGGCTTGCAGACCTGGGAGCAGAGACAACACGAGAGGAGCCACTGAGTGCAATAGTGATGGAGGGTTTGCAGAATGACTTTGTAATTAGGGGCTGGGCATGGCTGGTCCCACCAGAGAGCTCGACTCTTCTCTCCCCAGAAGTGTGCACCCCGGCTGCTCACAGTAAAGCTGACTGTGCACACAGGCTCACAGTTGCCACAGAAGTGGTCTGTGCCCCACTGCACAGCACCCTTGGCCTGTCCTCTGGCCATCCCAGCTGCAGACTTACACTCTGGCCCTGGCAGTATGTCTGCCTCTCCTCTGGTGGAGAGCTAGAGGGACCTGCCTGACCTTTGCACACAGAGTTGGTGTATGAGATGTGCTCATGTGTAATCTCCAGGTGGACGGTCGGGAGATCATAGGGAAGTGCATGTGGGTGGGATGCAAAGTGCAGCCACGTGCCAAGCAGCCCCCCTGCAAGGGGGAGACATGCATAAGCAGCAGTGGTCCCACTGGAGAAGGAGACCACATTCCCAACAGAAGAAGCAGGCACCAGCTGGGAATTCCTGGGAGGCAGATGCACCGCAATGGAAGGGTGACGCCACCAACTGCAATTGTGCATTATCTTTCAGAGCAGTGGTTTATTCGAAACCTGTTTCCAACTGACCTGACAAATTCATTTCCAAGGCAACAACAGATGGCAGCAGACAG